>NW_007578287.1:90339-188709 GCF_000690725.1 Stegastes partitus
AAATAATTTTTGACTTCATGCCTTTCTTTACTGGATCCTGATAATGCATATATATCAGGCTGATTTTTTCAGAAATTATTACATTAAACTAATTAATTTTCAGGATATCATTTATTTCCGGATTGATCTATTCATTGATGTTCTTTACAGCAATATTGACTTCCTTCTCTAGTGATTTAATCAGAGAAACACATGACTTGAACCCACCCCCAGTGAAACCAATCCTCCTGTGAACTTCATACACAAATTCCTCAGTCTAATTTGAGAGGTGACACACTTTCTCCCCACCCAGGTCCAGGCCTCTCCACTCAGTGTCTCCCTCTGCCCTCCTCTCTTAATTTCTCACCCAATGGACGTCCACCTCTTCGCATCTTCCATTTTGTTAGTATTGTCTGTCTCTCCTTGAAGAGCCTTCCTATCTTTCTCAGGGATTAGCTCAGAGGTTATCACAAGTTAAAGTAGAGTTGGTGTATTGTATTGTTATTAGTTAATATTTATTTATTTGTCAAAAAATAAGATCACAGAATTGAAGTCACTCCTTTCAGTTTTAGTCCAAAATCACTCCTTATTTACTATATTCTAGAATCTGACAGCATCTGAAGTTGTCAGCTTTATGTCTGAATGAGCACAGTAGTCACTTCACCATAAAATACGCAATGACAACATTAATAGGCTGGACCTAGTAGCATTTACATATCACTATTCCTTTTCAAACATTGGGATGTGCAGCATCGCTGTTATCATTAGTCTGTTAAAGTGACGGCATTCTTTCATTTAGAAATAGGTCACTTTTACTGACGTTCTTCACAGCTTCATAGACATGCCCAAAATAGTAACAAATAGCCATGGTACCTGTGCGATATTTGTCATACACGCAAGATTGGACAGCACATCAAGTAATGATCTTGCATAATAATACACACACACACACACAAAATACTAAATCTAAACTAATAACAAGCTTATCAAAATGTCCAAATATCTAAGAAATAGTTTATTCATGATTTCCTCAGCCTTTGTCCAAAAAATGTTTTGTTTTTTAAGTTAGAGCATCTTAAAATGTGCTTTCACTGTTACTCTGTTAATGTGCCTAACTCATGCATGATGCCGCAGGTATGGAATAAACTAGTAACTACTAACGAGGAACATACCAACAGCTGAAAGCAAGGAACTGAACTTCAAATCCTGTTAAGATTTTGTCAAAACCCAGATTATATTGTTATTCTGACCTGTTTCAGACTTCATTGCAGGAAAGTTTTATATTCGTGGACATTTAAGTTTGTAAAATATGTGCCCTTGTGCAGCAAAGTACAGCTAATGAATAGCTAATATATGTGGAGGCACACTCCCTATGTATGTCTATCGTAGGAAGAAGTGAGAAAGTGAATAAGGAAGACTGTGTGTTAAATACAGAGGTGGAGTCAGGGAATAAACTTCATAAACATATGCAGAGAGACTTAAAGTACAGGGATACATTTTGCCTGGCTCAGTCCAGAAACCCCCCCCTTACCACTGAAGCTCATTAACATTTATTTTTGACGGGAGTTTTGTGTATAGTTATCTGTTGTTGAACAGCGTGTGTGCAGCTCCTAGAAGTCTTTGAAGCAATGTTGCTGGTTTTTGTGACTGTACAGAGGACAAATCCTTTGCTCATAAGCTGCATTAGGCATCCTGCATTTTGGCCTGTCAGCTGAATATACTTTGATTCATCAACAAAAATTACTACCATTTCATTCCCCCCAGAAACCATAAACAGCTAAAAAAAAAAATTGAGATCAGATGAAATTGGTTTTATGAAATTCTGAATGGGACACCAAGCTATAATCTGCAGTTGTGACTAAAAGTTCACCAAAACAGGCAAAGGCCATGGCAGTCTTGATTTTCAAATATAACTCGTAATTTTCTATAATTTAATTGTTGGGACACATCGATCTGTGTCACAAGCACTATCATGCATTTTGAGTCTTTCATAAATTTCTGGTTGTATCTTTGACCATTCCTCTTAACATAATTGATGCAGTTCAGCTACATTTGTTGGCTCTCTATGACTTTCTTCAGCACAGTTCACAGGTTTTTGATAGTGTTTGAGGCAGACCTTTAGGGAGACCAGTCTCATTTTTCACACAATTTTTTATTTTATCTGAGCATGAACTTTCCTCCAGAAGGTCTTTTTTTGTCTGAAGTTTATGATTAGCCAGAAACTTCAGTCAAGCCTTCAGGTGTCACTTCTGGAGCAAGGGATTTCTTCTTGCATGGTAGTCTTTCAGGCCATGGTGATCTAAAACAACACTGACACCTGTGTTCCAGCAGCTTCTAATTCATTACAGTCCTGCTTTTTGGCGATTTTTCCTTTAATCTTAACCATCCAGATTAATCGTCTCTCAGCAGCCGGTGATAGTTTGCGTTTTCATGGCAGTGAAACAACTGTGCCATGCACTTTTCTACTTAGAATTGTTTGCACAGTTGATTTTTGGATCTGTAGCTGCTCTAAGTCAGCTTTCTGACTTGATCAAGTCACTAATTTGCTTTTCAGATTGGTGCTGAGCTCCTTGGATTTTGCCATTGTTGTGTTTGTGGCTGAGTCTAGTGAGTAATCATTCAGGAGAACTTAAGAGGCCATGCCTCTAAGAAAGTTTGATTAACATAACCAAAATGGATCCTTCAAGTAGCTGTATATATAGTTTTGACCCAGCAGATTTTGGTGTATTTCCAGAAGATCTTTAGTAAATGTATCAATAAGCCAAAATGTACAATTGTTTTTTTTTTTGGTTTTTTTATGACAAGACACGTGTTTCAATGATTCTATCATTAAAGATTCTGAGTTCTAAGAGTCTTTAGAAACTCAAGACTTCCACGATATACATAGTATTTACGAGTGTATATTAACTTTTGTTCACAACTGTATTTACACATCCAGCTGACACGAACAAAAATACATTCACCATCTGCTTAAAGGGAGTGGGCAGTTCTGTGTACAGTGGGTTTATGTGCCTTTTTTACTCAGAACAGCTGATTCCTTCCATAACCATGTGAAGATGGGGTGCTGGGTGAGCTGCAGCATAACTTGCTGCTGTTGAAGCTTGTCACCGTTTATTGTTCAGAGAAGCAATATTCAAAGAAATATCCATTTATCTCAGCCAACCAAAGTGCTAACATTTATATTTGACATAACATTACTGTCATAGTCCAGCACATACAGATAGTTTGTAGAAAGTGATAACTTGCTGTGGGTTCATCACTGCATATGGCACCTTTTGCATTATGCATAGTTATTTAATACACCAGCAATCTGAAAATATTAATTTGTGGTATAAAAACTTTTTTAACAATGGAACATACTGTAAAACTTCATAGTATTTAATATTACAACAATCGGAGCATTGACTCATTCATGGTCATGATCATCAGTATTCCAGTGTTCTGTAATGAACGACCAATAACATGTACGCAAATGTCACAGAGCATTTTGAGAACAAGACAGAATGTTATGCCGCTCATACCACTGGCAGCGAATGACTACAGTTCAGTATTTTAAAATACAGTGTTGTGCATGTTTGAAATGTGTGTGCCGCAGTTTTTGATTGATTTTCTTGATACTCACAATCAAATTTCAATTAATGCACATCTCTAGTTGGCACTATCCTGAGACAATAGCGAGCAGTAGTTTGTGGATTGTACTCTGGTCAACAATGCTGAAACCTAAAATGATGAACTTTATTTATATCAAATGCAACATTTATACTGTGTTGACTTAAGAAAACAAAAATCAGCAGACAAAATATAAACAAAATTCTAATATTTTAAAAAACTAATATTTTAATTGTGATGAGTCTGATGGCAGTGGCAGATCAGATTCTAGCTGAATAAAGACATTACACAGCTAATGTTCACACCAACGAACAGCACAGTTAATCCAATACCTGCAGGATCAGAGGTCAGCATCTGCTTCTTCAGATCTTAAAACTTCTCAGAGTTCACCATTCATGACTTTTTTCTCTCAACAAACCACCCTGTCGCTCTCAGAGAAGAGGACTAAAGATCTGTGGCCAGTTATTTGATATGATATGAGTTCTGCTTTTAGAATCTGTGAATCTGGGCCATAACATCAAGGTGCTTTAAACAAAACCTTTTAAAAAATACTATACATCAAGAGAATGAAGAAACTGTTCCCTGAACCCACTGACTCATCACCGGTTTCATCCTATCCTTTCCTCTCCGCTTCCAATGTCCTTATCCTCTACTTCCCTGCAGCCTCACCCTCCCTCCTCTCTTCTACCTCCTCCCTGTTTTTCCTGCCATGCAGCTGTCACTGCTATTAATAATTGCAACTCCCCCATACAAAACCTCCTTCCGTCTCCCATCCCTGCATTCGCTCCCCCCTTCCTTCTCTCTTAGAGAACATGAGGCGCTCCCCTGTTTTTCAGTTCTCCTCCGTTGTTGTAGCATTTGTATGTGTGGCCCCAAGTGTCAGAGTTACCCTCTGAAAATTTATGAAACTTTAACTACATTATCTATATTACATTACATTAGTTGTTGGTTCCAGAAAATAAAAATAAACCAAGGAGAATATTGCTCTGTCTGGGTCGAGCAGACAGCAACCACCTAGGCAGTGGGCTGAATGGTATTCGAACTATCACAGCTGTTTTGTAGGACAGGGAAAATGTAGGGGCCAGAGCATCTGTCTGGAAATACTTGCCAGGAAAGTAATGCTGGTTGAGTCTGTAACATATTTTAACCCTCTGAGCCCCAAAAACCCACCTGTGAATTTGTAAGGCATTTTTCTTTTCTTTTTTTTCTTTTCAATTACACAATTCATCATAGTAAGAAATTGTTAAAACAGGAAGAAGTGTATTTGACAATCTTTAAACTAATCAAATGTTACTTTCAGTTTCTTTTCAAAAAACAGCCAAATCTAAACTGAACATTGTGACATTTAATCAAATGAACTTCATAGCGTAAGATGGCGGCGTGTGCAGATGCTGCGGCTTCTGTCTCTCCCGACACAAATGTGTTTTAGGGCTCCGGTGGCGCAATCGGTCAGCACGCGGTACTATATAAGACAGTAATCAGCGGAGTAATGCCGAGGTTGTGAGTTCAAGCCTCACCTGGAGCATAAAGCTGTTTTTTACATGAAGGTTCGAGAGAAACGCAATTTCAGTTCTCTGTATGTGTACACGTGTAGCAGAACTGACAATAAAGTAACTTTGACTTATTGTACATGTCTTATGTACAGATTTGCGCTGTAAGAAAACAACAACTATACAACCGAGAAGCCATTATTGCTTCAAAAACAACCAACAGTCAAGTGACAAAAGTTCAGGGCTTCAGCTGAACTGTGAACTGTAGTTTACACACAGCAGATAGGAGAGAAGGATGTAGACAAATTAAAAAATTAAAAATGTAAGTAGTAAAGTATTTTTGGTGTAAGGCCACTGTATTTTTTTTGTTTTGTTTTTTTTTTTTTTTTCCCAGTGTGGGTTACACCTGTGGACACTTGGACATGTTGATTTTAGGTGTATTCTTTTTTCTTTTTTAAAAAAAATCAACAAAGTTCAATTTAGGTTTTTATTTCTTTTTGATTTATGGAATTATGAGTTTTATACTCTGTAAAAAAACAAAGATACTCTTCGCCAGGGTTATGCTTTTTCCCTGGAGGTGCAGGACTTTATACTGCAGGAAAAAATGGGCCCACAGTGAGCAAAAATGTGACAAACGCAAAAAAAAAAGGCCCAGAAAATGAGTGGGAGTTCAGAGGAGTTAAATCTCTTCTTAAAAGATTGTTTTATTAGAGAGCCTATCCTAATTTCACTTGAGTGTTTCATTTATTTGAATTAACTTTTTTTTTTGTTTGTTTATTCTCTTTTTCCCAGAAGCTTCAGTGGACAGCAACTAGATTGCTCTTTTAGGTTCGAAAAGACGTTTTACCTCTCATCCAAGAGGCTCCTTCCATTCTAACTGACTGACGAGGGGTTTCAGAAGTTTATAATCATTGCAGTTTACATGACTAATGGTTAATTAATGGCCCAGGACTCATGTGCATCAACATGTGAATGGTTGTGAAGCCAGGTGGTCCAACAGCAACAACAGCAGTAATGACCATGGTTTACAGTTTACACAGTTTACACAACAAATTATATCAATCTGGA
This sequence comes from Stegastes partitus, assembly GCF_000690725.1. NCBI lineage: Eukaryota > Metazoa > Chordata > Actinopteri > Pomacentridae > Stegastes > Stegastes partitus. The sequence continues at coordinate 96,486 of NW_007578287.1, forward strand.
GTGGCTCAAGATCCTGAAAGATTTAACCATTACTAACATTATGGCCATGTGAGCTGGAATGACTATAAACACCTGAAACTCCCCTTCAGTCAGTCACATCTTCCATAACCTCAAAGTCCAGTTGCTGTCTAGCTCCTGGGATTACCATGACCTGGATGACTGAGAATCTACACAGTTTATTTCTCACTTTGCTTTATTTGTTTTTAATGTTTCATCATTATTATGGATTTTAATTTCCTGTCCTTTGAAAGGTGTTCTATAGATAAACACTTTAAATACTTTTTTTGTAAATGTAGAAAATTATCAATATTGTTTTAATCTAAGTGAAACTTTTACCACTTGTGGCTGATTTTGTAATTTCCACTTCCACTTTTTGCATTCAGTTATCATTTAAAGGCTGTTACACAGTCAAGCCAACAGTTTCAATGTGGCAACAGTGAAAAGGATGCTGGAAGCTCTATTTGAGATGCCAGAAAGACCAGTCCTGGCCAAAGTACTAGCAGCTTTCCTGCTGATAATGTTTGGGTCGCACTTTCCAACAAGTACAGGGGAGTGCTTAAACCAGTTTGGCTGTCAGAGCAAAAATGCTCTGGGCTGATTTATATTGATATGGTAAAGTGCATTTATTAAACTCTTGTAGCACTCAGACTGATGAAATGTCATAAAAACAAAGACAACTGAAAAATGTTCATTATTCAGCTGGATTAAAAAGCGACAGCGCTGTAAGCTGCAAGCTGCCCAGTCACTGAGGCAGCAAAGCAACTCCAAACCATAACATTTACACCACCATGCTTTATAGTTAGTAAGAGGTTCTTCTGCTGAAAAGCTTGGTCTGCCTTTGGTCTGCACCAAACATGTCTACTGCTATTGTAGCCAAATATCATGATTTATCACCCAGAACACATTATTCCAAAAGGCCTAGTTGCTGGAAAACTCTGTTTTTGCTCTGGGGTTGTTTTTGCACACTAATCTTTGGGTGTTGTTGTTGTTGTTGTTGTTGTTTGTGTACATGTTGTGTGAAACCGGTGTGAAGAAGTGTTTTTTCTACCACCACCCAGAATATTTTGGTGTATATTCAGTAAATACTGTGATTTTGGGGGGGAAATAGCTGTTTATATTTTAAGTAAACATTCTACACAGCTCCTTGTTGTCAATGTTTTTTTATTTTGTTATTTTGTTTTTTATTGATTACAGCACAGTTCCAGAAAAGCAAAGATACAAGTCATTTTGGATTTTCTCTCCCATTGCTTTGCAGGCACAGAATCCTCTGCACATATTTTCCATCTTAATAAAGCCACTGATGGTCTTCTATTACTGGTCCTACACATATAGGCAGAATGGCAGTTTCACATCTAACACCTACTAAAAAGTTTTACAATATAGACATTGTAGTCTCACAAATAGCATGTCCGATGTTTCTCAAGGCATGCACTTATTTCGACAAATCATGAGTCTGGTGTTGCTTTATTAGCAAGTGAACAGCATGAACTCTGTACCTATCTGATAACAATGACCTTAACGTAGCAAATGTGATGCTACAAAATGCTTTACAAAGACAGGATTGAACCTGGCTGTCATTATCAGCCTTCTACCACCTTCCACGGGATAAAAAGGATATAGCAAATGGATGGATGGATGGTTTAAATGTTAGCACAATTAAATGCCCTGCATTGAAAATGTTAAAGTAAACAAATGTTAGTATGTTAGTATAGACAGGGAAATGTATGTATTTAAAATAAAAATACTCAGAAAAATGTTACACCACAATACAGTACATTATACCTCTTAATTATTATTACTCATGCTTTTAATGTGAAAGCAGGATTTTACTCTTGTAGGAAGCCTAACTGCCGAGCCTTCAAAGTGTCAAAATTGAGAAATGTTAAGAACCAAATTCAATGAGCAGAATTGGAATCAGAAATAAATTTGTTAAAATGCAAACAGCCCAGTCTCAATGATTCTAAACTTCTTCCATTTCACAACAGTTGAAACCACAACAGTCTTGGAAACACTGAAAGTTTTCGAGATGGTTTTATGCTCTTGTTCTCATCTGTACCTTACCACAGTTTTATTATCGAGGTGTTCAGACAGTTAGTTTCTTGGATTTTATGGCTCGTTTTGTGTTCTGACATGCAGTGTGAATTGTACGACCTTATGTACTATGATTTGTGTCTTTCTAAACCATGTCCAATTCATTAAAGTTACCACTTGTGGACTCAAATTGTAGATGCAACTTAAAGATAAAATAAAAGAGTCCTGACCACAATTTGGAGGGCCACAGGGCAGAGTCGGTATACTTATATAAATGAGAGATTTTTCTTTTTGATTTTTGATGCCTTTTTTTTTTTTTTTTTTAATTATATGCTAAGACATGCTTTTATTTTGTGATTAGGTTTTATTGATATGGAATTTAGGGAAGCATTCTTCGTCCTCTTCTTCGTCTTTTTCTTATTATAGTAGTAATAACAATAATAATAATTTAAAATTAAATATACAACACAATGTGCAAGAAGTCAAGGGGTTCGAATACTTTCCGATGTGACTATAAATTATTTAGAATATGACAGCTCTTTTAAACCAAAAGTAAATTTCCTTGTCTGCTGCAGTGTGACAGCCACAGCTTTCAACTTTATTTGTGTTTGCTTATTGATGTGCATCAGTGCTTGGAGACAGTTGTCTTCCGCCTGTCAGTTTGTAGACTGCTGTTTACGTTTTGTAATGTATGGTTGTCAGAGTGACAGGATTGGTTTAGAGGTGCTGTAAGGGGTAGGAGGCAGCTGTGCGTGGGTGTGGGTGTGTGTGTGTGTGTGTGTGAGGGAGAGTCGTTCGATCATATTTCTTTACCTAGTCTTTCAATAGCATTACGTTTTCCAGATGATGTATCCACTCCAGAATCAAACTATGTATGTGGTTGTACTAGACTTGATTTTAAAGACCATTTTGGTGTGCAGCTTGTGCTGTTATTTTAAAATTTGCATCCGTAGTTGAAAGCATAGATGTCAGTCCATGGTTGAGCCCATGAGGAAACAGGAGCCCACAGCTGTTCCTTTAAAGGTTCTATATGTGACATTTAGTATCACTAGATATTGCAAGAGACCAAAACAAATGGGCGTGTCTGTCACATCTCCCCTCGCCCATGAGGTTCCATTTACAACCAGAAAAGTTGACAACAACAATAATAGCCACAACCATTCACCCGCACTGGCACTGTAATATACATCGTAAAAGTTGTTGTCAACATCGGTAACGTTCACTCCGCTTCACCTATCTCTCCTACGCGCCGCTCGTGTTTTTCATTCGTGTGGCACAGATGCATACAGACCTGATCTGACTCTTGTGTGGAGACAGACACTCACAGACACAAGGGGGTCAAGGAGAGGCAGCAGAGAGCAGCCAATTCAAAACAGCAGGACAGACTCTTAAACTGAGCTGAAAAAAATAAGTGAACGCAAATTTGGTAAATGAGGTAAATAAAATACTTTCAAAATTACAAATCTAAATTACTTGCTTGGGTTTCAGGGCAAAGGTGGAACACCCTATTTTTGCTTTGACAATGTGGTGCTGGAGGTCACTCTCGGCCTGTTTATGAACACAGGCAGGGCCAGCAGTTTCGGGGGGGGGGACGACTTCCATGCAGTAAAATGTACACATGGGCAAAACATAGAACAGAAGCTCAGATTACAACACACACAGGACTGTGACTTCATTCTCTACAATATCTTTACATAGCAGATAGTTATTTGCTGCCATATTTTTGCAATATTTATATTAAAAACTTTGTGTATTACATCTTTTATTACTTTTTATTAAGTAAATGGACAGCACAATGCTGCTTTTCCCTCTAAAGCTCAACAACTCTATGACTGACATCTATAACGATTTGCCTAATCAGTTAATTAGGTCATTTATCAAATAATAACAACATCTATTGTCATTTTGCAACTTCTCCAGTGTAAAGATTTGATGTGTCACTAGATATTCATTAATTCATTTGACCTTTATGTAGACTCTGAATGCAGGTGTGTATGCAGACACACATAAAGAAACTTGGATGAAAAAAATAAAAAAAATAAAAAATATATAAATTTGCAAAGAAAACATTAACATTAATTAAAGCATCTAAATTTTATTATTGCTGTACTCTGAAAAGTTCGCTCAAGTGTTTAAATTCAAAGGTGCTTATGTTCAAAGTAAATCATTTTTCTGCTGCTACCTTTCTCCTTCTGCTGCTGATACAATCATGTATAAATTGTCACCATAATCCAAGACTGATAGAAAAGTTGCCTCAGTAATAGTCTTTTTTTTACAATGCCATCAGAAAAATGATTTATTCCTGTAAAAGAAGCCATCCATCCATTCATTTTCTATACATTGCTTTATCCTCTGTATGGTCGTGGGACACCCTGGACAGGTCACCAGTCTGCTACACTGAGAGACAGATAATCAAACACACTCACATTCACACCTACGGACAATTTAGAATCACCAGTTAACCTCAGCATGTTTTTGGACTGTGTGAGAGGAAGCCGGAGAACCTGGAGAGAACCCACGTTGCACAGTGAAAACATGCAAACCCCACACAGAAAGACCACAGGTTCCTGTTATTGTTTTTTTTTTTCTCCCAATTGAATCACCACTGTGTGTGGACATGTGATACTAAAATATCAACTTCTCACCATTCCAAACTCAAAGATAGAAACATGGTTCTTTGCACATCTTCAAGCAGAATGCAGCTGAAACAGGTGCTTCTTAGCTTGACGATAGCAAATTTTTACAGTACAGAAAGGGAGGCTGGAGCACACTGCTTAATAGATAGATAGATAGATAGATAGATAGATAGATAGATAGATAGATAGATAGATAGATAGATAGATAGATTAAATAAATAATAATAATAATAATAAATAAATAAATTTCAAGGTATTTATACACTCTTTTTTTCAAGACTTGTAGTAGAAATGGCAAGATTACCAGAATTGTGTCTGGCTTTGACAGGCATTAAAAAAATGAATGTACATGTAAAAGTAGAATGCTGAATGGATTTAATGAAGAACATACAGTATGTGCACTACACTGCAAACTTATGTCCTGAAAACTCTTAACACAGTTATGTCTTGTAGGATACATAATTAATTGAGAGAGATTAAAATTGCCACAGAATTCTTTCAAATGGTCAAAGGTAAGACTCAACGAGTTTGAATTAAAATGGCCTAAAATAATAAAATGGCCAACGTAATCAACTACTTTTTGAAAGTAGTTAAGATGCCAGTGACTGAGGAGGGAGCAGTAGTAGGCCTTTACACTCCAGGTAGCAGTGATACAGTTGTTTTCAGCAATATGGACATTTAATGTTAAGAATACACACCATCTTTCAAATGTGAACGCATTAAGAACCAGACAGTTTATGGTGTATATGGCTTATCCTCCACTTCTTGATTTCCTGTCTATTCTAAAGAGGTTGGAATGATACAGTACACTTTCTGAATCATTCACAGTACACCTCAGCCAAGTGTCAGATCAAACAATGATGTCAGGATCTCTTTGTGCTGTCAAAATTTTCAGCTGATCTAACTTGTCCTGTTACATAATTCTACGTACATTTATAACTTTGCCTATTTTTAGAAATGGAATTATTATTAAAATTACCATTAAAATGATGCTAAAGAGGAGATACCTTCATGGTGGTTTGAGCCCAGTAACTGCTGGACTTGAATGTGAAGTTTAACCACTGAGCTATTGACTAAGACTGGGGGAACATCAATTACTGGAAGACTGGTTTTCACTAAGCATTTTTATTTATTTTATGAAACTGTATTGACTAAAAAAATTACCGATTCATTTGAAGAAATAATCTGTAGACTGATTCATTTTAGAGCAGTTTAAAGGCCAAATCAGAAGACATAATGCTGAATGATCATTCTGACGTCAATACTACAGTCAGCAACTCTCAGCAGCAGCAGCAGCAGCTGTGTATTTTGTGCTATACCTTTATGTGAACACCTTATCAAGAGGATGTGTAATTGGAATGCATTCAAAGGCATCAAAATGTCAATTAGGGGCAACTCAGAAAAAAAGAGTAGTCTTTCTTTTTGGTTTAAGTTCTTGTTTAACTTTATCTACAAAATAACATTTTCACATTCTGTTCAGGGCTGCAAGGTGGTGCAGTTAGCGCTGTTGCCTCGCAGCAAGAAGGTCGCCGGTTCGCGTCCTGGTGGGGGCACCAGGATCTTTCTGCGTGGAGTTTGCATGTTCTCCCCGTGCAGTGTGGGTTCTCTCCAGGTTCCAAAAACATGTTGATGTTAATTAGTGATTCTAAATTGTCCGTAGGTGTGAATGTGAGTTTACATTGTCGTCTGTCTCTAAATGTAGCCCTGTGATAGACTGGCGACCTGTCCAGGGTGTCCCCTGCCTTCGCCCTAAGTCGGCTGGGATAGGCTCCAGCCCCCCACAACTCGAGTGAGGATTAAGCGGTGTATAGATAATGGATGGATGGACATTCTGTTCAAGACACAGTTGTTTTACTGGGTTGTTTACATTCAGAAAATAAATATACCTGGTCCTATTCTTCCCCCAGCATCACCAAACTTATTTTTATGAAGAGATATTGAGTTTCCAACTATTAGGATGTACATATCTGGTATGTGCCAAATGCCACATTAATCCATCAAACAGTGTGGCATTTACTAGGGTTGTACTCTGATGCCTTTTTATAGCACCCCTCATGACCACACACCTGTCTCAGCCTTTGTGGCTCAGTAGTGAGGGGGCTTTAAATGCTTACATGGAGAAATAAATAACCTTTTGTCAGTCGCCAAGGAAACTCGTAGTAGTAGTCACAGTACTGTTTCATTTATACACATGGGAATTTTTGCTAAAGTGACACCCAAGTAGTAGTTCTTAATGTGTGATTGTACTCAGGATGTACATTTTGCTACAAATAATGTCTCTGAAGCATGCATTTCTTCTGACTGATAAACTTAAATAATTCTGAATAACATACTAAGGCTTCATCACACAAAATCTTCTGGAAAACAAAATCCTTTTGATCCACCTTTCTTAATCCCTTCTGTTGTGTAATTATTTATACGTAGTGTCACAAGGGATTATAAATGGACCCAAGTGCTGACACACGTGGAAGGCAGGTTGTGATAACAAATAGAATCTTTAATAAAAGAAGGCTGGGGAGCAAACAAAAGGTGTCCGGTGATCCAGGAACGTTCATAACTAAAGAAAGACAGAATCCAAAACACAGGGTGCTAAACAGACACAGGAAATACATAGGCTAGCGGGTGGGTGAATAGAGTAGATGAGAATATGAACTGGGAACTGACAGGACAAGATAAAGGACTATGTATACCCAGAGAACTAATGAGGACGCAAGACACAGGTAGAGCTATTGACGGTAGAGCACACAAAAACACACAAAGAGAAGAAGAACAGGCACTAGACACACACAGTAAAACAAAAACAAACAAACTTCAAAATACAACAGAAAATAACTGAAAAAGGACATGGAAGGTTTACAGACAAGGAAGACACAAACAGGGAAACACGGTTGACATATAGAATAGGAAAACACACATGAAGGGATCTAACAAAACAAACCAAAACCTAATGCCAAGGGCATGTAAAGGTTTTCTATGAGTCCTTCATAAGCCAGTGGCAAGAATAAACATCGCATCACTCACATATCAAATATTTGAGTCCGCATTGATGACCCTTTCAGACTTCCTACTTCCCCTTTCTTCTCATCCCTTTTCTCATCTGATTTCTCCATCCCTCTTTCAGTCTGTTCTCCATCACTCTCCTTTACTGTAATTACATTACTCTCTCCCTCTTTCTCTCTCTTTCTCTCCCTCTCCCTCTCTCTCTCTATGTCTGTCTTTCTGTAGATCTGAGGGGAAGCAGAGCAGACCCTGATTGGAGAGGGAATCACGACCACAGTTCCAGCCACACAGACTGCCCTCGCCTAGATCATGCAGCCCTCGGTTCTTCTTCTCCTCTCCTCAATCTTCCTTCTGTCTCTCCTCATCCCCACTTGCTTCTCCCAGAGTGAGGCTGACTTCATTGTTCAGACACGTACTGGTCTAGTTCGAGGCATTCGCCAGCCAGTTCCAGACCGGAACTATGTCACAGCTTTCCTGGGCATCCCCTTCGCTGAGCCACCGGTAGGGAGGCGGCGTTTCCGTCCTGCTGAGCCCAAGCGTCAGTGGAGTGGGGTGTACGATGCTAACGCCTACCCCAATGCCTGCTACCAGTTGGTGGACACATCGTTTCCTGGCTTCCAGGGCAGCGAGATGTGGAATCCTAACAGAGAAATGAGTGAGGACTGCTTGTACCTCAATGTCTGGGTGCCCTCCTCGCCCAGACCCCACAATCTCACCGTCATGGTGTGGATCTACGGTGGAGGTACTTGGTCACAACTTACTCAGAATGAGTTAAACTATAAGTAGGTTAGACATGATTCATTTTTTGTTAGAAAGTTCATCATCTTGGCAAACGACTTACGTACAATGTACATACAACGTAAATGCACCAAAAATCGAGGTAACGCACCTCAGACTATGACAGTGGCAGTGTTTGATACTTATTCAACTGTTTCTTAAAATGTAAAGGGACTGCAATATAAATAGCTCATTTAATGTCACAAACTGCATCATTTAAAAGTGTATTTTTTAATTATACTTTGGAACTAAAAAATTGTTGTGATCCTGTGATATCCTGTGATGTTCACCGTCTTCAGGGTTCTACAGTGGCTCTTCTTCTCTGGACGTATATGATGGTCGTTATCTAGCTCACAGTGAGACAGTCATTGTGGTTTCAATGAACTACCGGATTGGTGCCTTTGGCTTTCTTGCTCTGCATGGCTCCTCTGAGGCTCCTGGCAATGTGGGTCTGCTGGACCAGAGGATGGCACTACAGTGGGTCCAAGACAACATACATTTCTTTGGTGGAAACCCCAAACAGGTTTGTTTCTCAACTGTGCTATTCGCCTATGCTTTTCTACACAGGAATTGATACGGACCAATATTGATCCGGATGCCTATTTGCTCTCTTTTTATCTTTGTAACAGGTGACTATATTTGGTGAGAGTGCTGGTGGTGCTTCAGTAGGATTTCACCTATTGTCTCCAGACAGTTGGCCTACTTTCACAAGAGCCATCCTCCAGAGTGGGGTCCCCAACTGTCCATGGGCATCAGTCACCCCCGCTGAGGCCCGTAGACGTGCCACACAGCTCGGCACGATGGTTGGGTGTAAAGAAGACAACGACACTGTGCTTGTAGACTGTTTGCGCAGCAAAACTCCACAGGAGTTAATTGACCAGGAATGGAAGGTAATGTAGACTCAGTCTGAGCTCATTTCATTCTTTACTATGCCACACAGGAAATTTCAGAAGCAAAGTATTCCTAAAACTTCAAGAAACGTTATCACATTGATGTAAAGATCACATAAACATCAATCATTGCCATAAATGAGTCTAGTTCATTCATTGACAGCATATTTCTAAAATAGTCTAATATAACCAGAAACATTGTATGTAAAAAAATGTGATACTACAACAAAGTAGTATGTCTCAATTGTACACAGATTGTATGCAACAATATTTACTTTGTATGGGCATTTGCAGGAAAAAAGAAGGAAAAAAGTATGCCATTTAGAATTAATTAAAATGAACTGAAAATGTGGTCTTACAGAACTAGAATCTAGTTTTGTTGACTTCTAAATCATGTTTGTTGCAGTGTAGAAATTCCAAAACAATGTCAATATTCAAATGCATCGTGTAGTTTTTGGTCTGGGTGTTTGCATGTCATTTCATAGTCACTCAGAATAAATCAGTGGTACACATGAGTTTGTGATTGTGTTCTGAGCAGGTTCTGCCATGGTTTGCCCTCTTCCGGTTTTCATTTGTGCCCGTTGTGGATGGTGAGGTTGTGCCCGACACACCTGAGGCAATGCTCAACTCAGGCAACTTTAAAGATACTCAAATCCTCCTTGGGGTCAACCAGGATGAGGGCTCCTTCTTCTTGGTGTACGGAGCGCCAGGCTTCAGCAAGGACAATGAGAGTCTAATCTCCAGAGAGGACTTCGTTGAAGGTAGAGATCACATAGCTGGAAAGAAGTAACATGGACAGAAAGAATACTGCAAAATGCTGTTCAAGAGAAAGCTCTATACTAGGGAAACTAGAAGGACATACAGCCTATGTAAAGGAATGCGATAATCACTAAACTGTTATCAGTTCTGTATGTAATGCTTCTGTTCATGTGACTTACCAGAGAAAATTGTAGAAATGCCACCAAAATGTTACAGCGATGATTCTATTAGCCACAGTTTTACCTGTAAAACAATAAAAACTTTAAACTTCACTCTGCCAGGTGTGAAGCTGAGCGTACCGCACGCTAATGATATTGGCGTGGAGGCAGTGTTGCTGCAATATACTGACTGGATGGATGAGAATAACGGATTGAAAAACCGTGATGCCATGGATGACATTGTGGGCGACCACAATGTTATCTGCCCACTGGCCCACTTTGCTCGCTCCTATGCCCAACACAACACCCTCAAAGCTAACATGGGAGGACCTGGCTTCGGGATGATAAACAGCGGAGGAAACTCACAAGGTAAGATATGTTCGTGGGTGTGTGTTTCATTTTTCCATAAATGTCACCAGTGGAGGAGTGTGGTTTTGCTGTGCAGCGGCAGAGTTTAGGATGTGTTTAGGTCTGGATAAGCAGCTGGATGCATCCGCTTGGCTTGTGTGTCACCAAATCCAGTTTGATGGTTTTTCCTCACAAAGCCAGTCTACATCTGTAGTAATTAGTAAATCTATATTTTTGCTGTCTTTGGCTATCTACAACCTACAACATTTGGGTATCGTAGCTGAGATCTTGTGACACAACAACCCTGTAAGAGTTATTGTGTTATTAGAGTTGCATACTGATGCAGCCACACAAGTCTTCAGAGAAGCTTTATTCAAGTCCAGAATTGAGTCACATTATGTAAGGCATTCATTTAGAGGTTTAAACAAAGACATGTGTGAACATTAGCAATTAAAGCAGGCTGTTGTATTTGTCCAGTATAGTTTGTAATGCTATGTTCCACTTCCTGCATGTAGGTACAGTCTTCAGTGCAGTGTAAGATAAAAACTGGCATTTGAATGCAATTTCCCTTATGCTGAGATAAGAAGAATTTGCTGCAGGAATAATGAAGCCCTTTTATTTTATGTTTTCTTAAGTTATCCACTGTTATCATATTTTCCAAATTCCCGTTTCGCCACAACATCAAATCCACCTTCGCAACGTAGCATATATGCCCCGAATGCCACCAAAACAGCCCTGACTCGTCTGGGTACACAGGACCTCTGGGAGTGTCCTGTGGTGTCTGGCACAGGAACATCCACAGCAGATCCACTGGGACATGTGGGTCCAGATTCTTAATTGGATTAGGGAGTTTGGATGCCAGGTCATTGCCTTGGGCTCTTTGTTGTGTTCCTCGAGCCATCCTCAAGGAGTTCTTACAGTGTAGCAGAGTGCAATGTCATGCAAGGGAGGCTTTCATGCCTCAGAGAATGCTGTTGCCATGGAATGTGGCCTTGGTCTGCAACAATGTTTAGCTAGGTAGACAAGTCAAAGTAACATCCAAATGAAATTCAGGACTGAAGGTTTCCTAGCGGGCACTGCAGGAGACAGCTGCCTCTCTAGTTGCTCCACAACACCAACTGTTTTTTTCCTTGTTTTTCTGTGTTTTTTTTTTTTTTCTTAGATATTTTTAGATATTTTTCTACTTTTCTTTTTGTCTTTCTATATTATATGGATACTTATAACTTCAAAGCACCCACAGGAGCCAGGAAACTCACTTTTTCTCGAGACGACCTACTGGCTCTAAAGCCGATGGCACAGGAAATACAACATCACATCCCAGCTGAGCTGAGGAGGCGCTACCGGGGCAGCAAGGCTGGCGCTAGGCTGAAGGTTAGGCTAACAGACCGAGGCGTTTCAAACCATCAATCCCGACGGTAATTATGGGACACCATGCAGAATAAGATGGACGAGGTGTCGGTGCTGATCAAACGGGTATCTACCAGGAGTGCAGCTTGTTCATCTTCTCGGAATCGTGGCTAACCCAGCTAACACCGGACGCTAACGTGGACCTGCCGGCCTTCGCTACAGTGAGAGTGGACAGAGACACGAAGGCATGCGGAAAAAGCAGAGGTGGGGGTCTCATCATGTACATTAACAACTGCTGGTGTAACCCAAGTCACGTTTCTGCCAAGGTGCTTCTGTGTTGTCGGGATTTAGAACTGTTTGCCTGCGGCCATATTACTTGCCACGACAGTTCAGTCACGTGATCGCGATATGTGTTTACATCCCCTCGAGTGCCGATGCAGCTGCTGCCTGTGAGAAGATTCACACAGTCACAGCAAGGCTGCAGACCCAACATCCAGAGGCACTCATCATCATTTCTGGGGACTTTAATCACACCACACTGAACTCTGCCTTGCCTGCTTTCCACCAGTTTGTGAACTGCCCCACCAGAAAAAAATGGACAATCGACCTCCTGTATGCTAATATATGGGACGCATACAGAGCCACCCCCTTCCCCCTACTTCGGAAGTCAGACCACAACCTAGTTCTCCTACAGCCTCAGTACATCCCTCTGGTCAAAAGACAGCCAGCCACAACACGCACCATCAGGAGTTGGTCTCCTGAGGTGGAGGAGGCCCTGAGAGACTGTATGGAAACCATCTCTTGGGATGTTCTGTTTTCCCCTCATGGCAAGGACATTGAGGGGTTGACCCACTGCCTGACTGACTACCTGAACTTCTGTGTGGATGTAGTCTCTCCTGCTAAGACTGTTCGTTGTTACCCGAACAACAAACCCTGGGTGAGGCAGGAGGTCAAAGCTGCACTCAACAGGAAGAAGGTGGCCTTCAGGAACAAAGACAGGGAGGCAATCAGATCAGCACAGAGGGAGGTGAAGCTGTGTCTGAAGGAGGCCAAAGACACCTACAGGAGGAAGGTGGAGTAGCAGCTAAGGAACGACAACATGAGGGAGGTCTGGCAGAGTGTGAATACCATCACAGGCTTCAGAACAAAAGCCAGAACAGCAGGGGGGACAGTGGAGGAGGCAAGCAATCTGAATGCCTTCTTCAACCGGTTTGACCAACCCATGACCCCCCCACCCTCACCCTCACCCTCACTGCAGGCCCCCCTTCCCCCTTCCCTCAGTGTGCCTCCCCCTCAACATCAACTCACCCCTTGGCTGGATCCAGAGAGAGCTTGGAGTAGTGTTGCTGAAGGAGCTAGCTAAGGGGTATTCAGCAGCTTTCCAGGGAGGAGACCCCATGGTAGACCCAGAACTCGCTGGAGGAATTACATATTTCATCCAGCCTGGGAACACCTTAGGATTCCCCAAGGAGACCAAATAACTGTGACCCCATACTGCAAGACACACTTTGAAACTTTAACTCAAGCCCAAAACATACATTATATACATATGTAGCTATTATGTAAAGCTAATACTGAATAAGTCTTTTTAGTTGAGCAGTGAGGAGATTTCTGTTGAGTTTTGGTAGAGCAGTAGATCGATTTCCTGAACAGTTGAACTAAAAGCCCAGAACTCAACCTGAGGATGGCCACGATGTGACAAAATAATGAACTGCAACTAATAAACTGCGACTCTGTGTGACAGCTCACCTCTGAGGTGAAGAAAAGTACACAGTGTGACCTGCTGTTAGATCCTGATCAGCCTTCTCCCCATGTCTGGATAATTTCTAGTTAAACCTAATTCATTAAGTTTGGCTGTTGCTTTGTGTGCAAATGTGTGCAAATGTGTGCAACTGTCTATCTTTGGAGATACACTTACGAATCCTATTGCTGTCTGGTGGTGCAGGTATTAAACAAACTCTGGGGCAATAGTTCCAAACAGCTGAAAGAAACTAACACTTTGATCAAACTATTGGTCAGTATCATCAGTAATTTTGTCACACAAACTGAACTTGGCAGACAAAGAGCATCTATATTATGGCACTCTTGAGTTTCCAGTGATGCTAACAAATCTTACTTTTCTGCAATGGAATGATTGAAACACGTGTATCTTTGTCTGCTAGGTTGAAATATATATTCAACTATAACTATCTGTTTTGGTGATGTAGAAAGATGTGTTAATGTGTTAAATGTACTTAAACACATGACCTTATACCTTCTTCTGAATGATTACAATTTACTATAGTTACTGACGTCTATGAACTAAGGAAAGTCAGTAAGGGAACAGACATATAGTCTTTAGTGCACAACTACCCAGTTCATCAGGCCCTGAAAAGACAATGGATGTGTTTAGGGCCCAAATGCACAACAATGACACAGTAGGAACAGTTAAAAATTGTTTATTGTAACAAGTGTTAAGAGTGAAGAGTGGAGCTGGGAGAGAGAATCCAACAAGGAATACCATGGTAGGTGGGTGGCTGGTTGCAGTGTTGTAGTAGTAGACTAGGTAAGCTGGCAGGTGTAGGAATCCTAAGGGAGGGAGTGGTTGTCTGACAGACCACTGAGGAAATGGAGGAACCCAGTGTAATGTGTCCTGTGGAAGGTGGCTGACTGACCATATGGAGACTGAGGGACATAAGCATGCCATGTGATGAAGTGAACGGCTGACTGAATCTTGGCAGTTGGAGCTGGCTGGCAAACAGATGACAGGAGAAGACTTGTAACATGAGGCACAAGGAAGCATGAGATTAGACTGTTCACAAAAACACAAGGAAGCACTAACCGAGAACAGATTGGCCAAGAACATGCTACCATATAATCAAACATAACAGTCTGGCAAGGAGTGGGGTAAGCCAGGTTTTAAATACTGTAGTGGGTTGAGGAAGGGAATAGTTGTACCATAACATGGTAGTGACATATTCGGCCATGTCTCAAAGTAAAACAACAAATTTGCTAACCCATTAGCTAGTGTTAGAAAACAGCTAACATAGCAATTTGGTAGTTTTACATGATAGGAAAGGTATACATTTATTCTGAAATATCAAATGTATATCTTGGACACATGTCTTGCTGAGATATGATATGAGTGAAAATATGTCACTTTAGTGACTTAGCCAGAATATTTCTGAGTGATGTAGCAGACAGGGTTTAGTTACTTAACCAGAACATTTCTGAGTTTGTGTCAAGAAGTAGGAAGATAGTTAACATTATATTGCAAGCTTGACTGCATCCAGTGCTTTTCACTTCCAGACTTCAGTGAACGTGTTCAAAATTCCCTACATTTATACAGCTGGCAACCTGGAACACAGCAGTATGGCACCATCCATTTGATTGAAGCATGTGATCCCTGTGTAAATAAGTTGAATTATACCTATTTTCTCCTATCACAACTTAAGGTGGGATATACCTCTACCTTTTTGACCACCGATCGTCCAACCTGGCCTGGCCAGAGTGGATGGGTGTGATCCATGGCTACGAGATTGAGTATGTCTTTGGTCTGCCGCTGGAGAAGAGACTCAACTACACCCAAGAGGAGGAGAAACTGAGCCGACGAATGATGAGATATTGGGCCAACTTTGCACGGACTGGGTGAGACATCACAGACTGGAAAGAAATACGTGTTATGTACATAGAAATTATGATAAACATTGGAGAAAGTGGAGTACACGGAAGGAAAGAAACAAGTCAATCTTTATTAGTTTGCTTTGCTCTAGAGTAGTCGTAGTGGACCTATGAAACATAAACCCCACCATTAAATAAGGAATTTGCTGAACGGAGTCAGACATCTTCTGACAGAATTTCATTTTCATAAGTAATTGATTTTCCAGTTAGTTTTTTTTAATCCAAACATTACAAATGAAATAATTCTGTGTATCTAAAACTTGTGTAAAATCATTTATGCTTTCAGTCCATTATATCTGGACAACAACAATAAGAATAATAATAATACATTTTATTTGTAATGCACTTTTCATTTCAACAAAATCTCGAAGTGCTACATTAAGGACAGTGGTAGCATTTTTTTTTTACTCTGTCTAGCAAGTGATGAGTGGCCCTGCTGATTCAAAAAGATCCTTATCACATATTGAACTGCTTATTTTGGTGTCAGCTCAGGAGCTATTGCTCTCTGTGTTGTTTGCTATAAGGCTCTGTGGTTAGCAGCATTGATTTTGCCCAGTACTGCAGTGATCCAAAAAAATACACATCAAGGGGCCAAGTTTTTGCTAGAACTGACATTGTTTAGCGATGACGCCGCTGTGGACATAAAAAAACGGCAACCAAATGAAGAGATAATGATATTAACCCTTTTTTGGTCCATTCATTTTTAATTGTAATATCCTTCCTTGTTGTATCTTTCTTGTTGTTGTGTATCTTCTACCCCATCCTCCTGCCTATCAGAAATCCAAATGAAGGGCTGGCAGACAGAGGGAAACGCTGGCCTGTGTTCACTATCAGCGAACAGAAACATGTGGGACTCAACACCGAACCACTGAAGATCCACAAAGGTTTGCGGAACCAGATGTGTGCTTTCTGGAACCGTTTCCTGCCACGCCTCCTCAACATCACTGGTAAATACTATTTGTAAGCACTGCTTCTGCTCAACTCATGACATCTGTTCTGTATGCGTTCACTAGCTCACTTTCAGGGCAGGTGTCCATAAAAGGCTTTCACATGTAAATTGTCAGAAGATACAGGAGCAGAGTGTCAGATAATGCTGTGGTGGTTGGCACAAACAAATGAAGACCACATAACAGAACAGAATTATGACCAGTCAAAGTACCATTGATTGATGCTGGATTTTTCATGGTAATGTATGTTGATATTCTTTTTACTCTTCTCATGAAACGACTGTGACAATGCGATTTATTCCTGATAGATAAAGTGTGTATCATCTCAAAGCTTTATTGATATTACAATATACATACAATACACAGTAAAACTTAAACCATAATTAACCTTTGCAGACTGTATTCAGGCTTAAACAAAATTGGGGGTATTGAACAATAGAATTAAGGATTTTGTTTTAATATTTCAACCTTGGTCACTTTAACAGGAAGCACATTTTTGAGGAGATTTCATGCATTAGAATGTCCAGTATTACTCTTTCGAATGTCACTCAATTACTAATATTGAGTATGGCCACCCCTGACATGGATCAATGTGTTAAGACATTGTGTCGACCAGCTTGTTGATGGTGTCAATGGGCAGTATGTCCCACTCTTCGCTCTTCAGATCCCAAAGTCAGAATTTGTTTCATCCGAGTAACTAGGACTCAGTATGTAATCATTGCACCTGGTCAAAAGTGATTCCTGATGTGTATAAATAGAAACAAAAAGAGAAATATGTCTGGAAAAAATGAAAAAATCCAACTTTATGGGCAACAGTGTATTAGTTTTGGGATGCAATTACAAAAATGTATCTAATTAGTTAGAGACTTTGTCATGAATTAATCTCGATTAATTGCTATCAAATAACAATATTTGACACAATTAGCAAAGTTTCCTAATTCAAATAAATTTGGGTTGAAGACTAAATCAATGAATAGACATATAGTTGAACTTCAACAACAAAAATGTTTATAGCAATATTTGCACATAACCATGGTCTTATCCCAGCTGCCATTGGGATGTTTTTTTCTGGTAAACGCAGCATAATGTACATTTCCAAAGACTGCTGCATATGTTTCATTTTGTATAAAGATATTTTTAAAGAATGCCGATATTTTCTATAGATGCTTAAAATTATCCAGTTATAGCGGGCTGTCAGAAGCTAAGATTTGGGGGATTTAATCGATGCAAATCATTTCAAGATGCTATTACAGTATCAAGTACAATCAATCAATCTCTGTCAGTCCCGGAGTAGCTGAAGTGTAGTCAGATAGAGTCCAAGAGAGGCAGGGGGAGGACGAGACAGGAGACAGGCTGGAGAAAACTGCAGGCGGAGCAAACGCAAGCTCTAACTAAGCACAAACTGGCAGATAATTGTTAGATGGCCTGAGCTGACTGGTAACTGAGTCAACGGTCTAGCAGAGAATGAAGGTCTGAGGCAGGTTTCGTGGAAGAGGGAGATGATTGGAGTCAGGTGGACTGGCCTCCGATGCAGCTGTTCTCCCGCCTGCAATTAATACTCACAAACACACACACACAGCACAGCCACACTGAAAGAGAGAGGAAGCTGACGGCTAAGCAGAGGGGGAAGCAGGGACAGGATCTGACAAAAAAGTGTAGAAGTCACTTTTAATTCATTAATTAATACCCACTGACTGCTTTTTCATCCTGTCGTTTGCTTGCTGATGTGTCTAAACTTCCACATATTCTCCATCATAACTCCAGTTTAATATTTTGGATATCTGGATTTTCTGAAAATATTTAGGTGCCTGCAGGCTACTGACACCTGAATTGACCAAACAGGAACTTCCATGTTGTGTCCAACAGCCTACAATAATCAATGAGAGTCCTCAGGCTCCCTTAATGTGAACTTGCCTGGAAAATGGACGAGAGCGATCAACGGTCAAGGCGGAGTTCGCAGCAGCCTTCAGTCTGTACAGAAGCTTAAAGATACAAAATGTTCTCAAGCAGATTGATAAGTTTGTAGGCATTTTCCAATCATTTTAGTTAGAACAGGGCAGCCTTTAAAAATACTATACAGGCGATCTGTGACCTCTGCACATTTGTTGTTCTTGTTCACATAATTTCTCATGTAAATCGGCGTCAGATCAGTTGCCACTTTACAATAATGTCTTAAACTGAAGATATACAGGTCAATACCTTTCATTACTGATCAGATATTTAGACTGTCAGGGCTGATGTTACAGATGTTATTTTAACAGTCCCTTAGCGGAACTGTTGATGTTGCTAAATACTTAAAGAATCAAACCAGCCAAGTGTTAATAGAACTACATATTGTATGCAGTTTATGATATGTAATCTGAATATACTCATTTTTGATTTATGGAATTACATGTTTTTCTTTAATGTAAAATTAAAATCTCTGTAAATCAACTAATGAAAAGTTGAATCAGCTGTTCAGTCGCCATGGACTGAACTGGGTAATTTTTTTTAAACAAACAGACACACACAGAAACTGAACCAGAATACTTAAACGATTATGTTCTAGCTCTCATTGCTGATCATATTCTCAACCAAAAGTTGCTCTATCCCCCATGATGGCATCTTCCCTCACACCAGTTCATATTACTGAAAACCCTCCCTCTTAAAGTTGGCAACCAATCAAAATGCAAATGATAACCTGTGACTGTGACATCAGCAGGAGACAGCATTGGTGTGAAGCTCTACAGCAGGTATGGCAGTGAAGCTCAACTTTTCTTATCACCGCGCCTCTGTGTTTTCTCTTTCAGACAACATAGATGAGGCAGAGCGTCAGTGGAAGGTGGAGTTTCACCGCTGGTCTTCCTACATGATGCACTGGAAGAGTCAGTTTGACCACTACAGCAAGCAGGAGCGCTGCACTGACCTCTGAGAGCTTCAGCAGAGAGATGAGAATAATGACAGGGATGGGGAAGGCAGAAAGAACAAGCTGTGGCCATTTTCCTCCATAGCCCCTCAGTGAAGTCTGACTTCTTTTTGTTTTGTTTTTTGTTTCACAACACATGTAAACACAGGCACTGTCGATCTTTATTTATATAATTTATACTATTTATTGATGTGTTGGGGTTTTTTTTGGAATTTGTGTCTGTGTGGAAATTAAGGGCTATGGAGGGAACTTGCCATCAGCATCGAGGAGTATTAGAAATGTCAGAGATGTGTCATTACCTCGGGTGTGTGTGTATGTATGTGTGTGTGTACGTATGTTTGTGGCTTGGAAGCCCCACAGTGTAACTCAGACCTTAATCGGCCCATGACACTGCACCACTGCTGGTTGATTGTAAAATCACTTGTCTTTGTGGTCATCTTAACATACTCAGCTTTTGTTTTTTGAGGATTCCTTCTTTCTAACATATCAGGTTTTTTGTTTTGTTTTTGTTTTTTTTTTTGGACTCAAGACCACCGTTTATGTGTCAAGTTTCTGTTGAAGCCTTGCAGTCTTGTTCTTGTTCATTACTACAACTGTGACCACTATTCCCATTACCTGTCAAACATTGCCTGTGTATTTCTCTTTAGTTAAAGCCATATGTTGCACTGAATCCAAGTGTGTTCTTGTGTTAAAAGGCTCCATAAAAAAACATGCACTCCTTACATTTTCCTTAGTGTTAGGAAAACCACTTTATGCTAGCTTGATGTGACATCTAGGTTTGTAAGTTGGACCGTTCCATTACTCCTGTAGATAGTGTATGACATTCAGACCAACTGACTGGTGCCTAATTCACATTACATTTCAGAAGTTCACTTCAGCTCAGCTTGGCAGTTGAACAGAAACAAGTCATGCTGAGGTTTGTGCTCCTCCTCCGCTTTGCCCGTCTTTAAGTGAGCTTACAGCTCAGTCCTTCTTCTCAGCTGTGGTCTGTGTGGGTCATTACCACTGAACAACTGTACTGAATTATGTGTGTATGCACACGCATGATTGTGTGTGTACTATCTTAGATGTGTGTGTGTGTGTGTGTGTGTGTCATTCACTCATTGTCATGTACAGCTGTCATGTATTTCATTAACGCTTCTCTGCATGAGACAGTCTTCCCTTTCTGTTCATTCCAACCCTCACTGCTTCAGTTCAGTCCTGTTGTTTATGTTCCCGTGTCTTTTCTTTCTCATTTGTCCCCTCCTTTTTTAGTCCTCCTCACGAGTGACCTTTCCCTATTTACTTCCCGTCCATTCTTTTTCCACCGCTCTCCTTTCTCCCCCCCCAATCTGTAAGCCATCGTCCCATCTTCTATTCATACTCTGTCTCCTCTCTTTTCCTCTTCTCCTCCTGCATCTGTTCCCATCCCTCTGTTATCCCCCTGTTGTGCACCCCCTCACTCTGCTTTCTACTTCTCCATCTTTCTTTCCTTTAATCTTCCTGTCCCTACTCTGGCTGTCATCTCCATCTCTAATCAACCTCCACCCACCCTCCTGTCTTTCCTACTCTTTTCCTTTCATCCTTCAGTCCCTCATCACCCTCGTTTTTTTCCCACTCCTCCATTACACCTTTATATACTCCTCTTATCCTCTTTCCATCTCCTCTTAATTCCAACTCATTTACCTTTTCTCTTTGTTTTTCTTTAGTTCCTTCCCCATCCTACTCATCCTGCATCACTCTTTCCCTTTCTCCCTCCTCCCTCTGTGCTCTCCTTCCCTGCCCCCTCTCCTATCTCCCTCCGTCCTCTTGCTTTCTTGTTAGTCTAATGGAGGCAGAGTAATTCACTCAGCGGCAAGATAATGTGACAGAGCGCTGGCTCAGCCTCTGGCCTGCCAGCCAACAGAAATGATGGATAGATGGATGGAAAATGGAGGTAAAAAGGCAGAGAGAGGAGAGGAGGAGAGCAGAGCCACGGACACGGCAAAAGGAGAGGTGGAGAAATGATGGAAAGATGAAAAGACAGTCAGAGAAATACACTTACATAACTATAGAAAAACTGTATCTGTGGTTTGCAGCTTCCACATATTACACATGTGGCACTGATAATGTGATAAAGCATTGAAATTGATTTAATTCAGCTGGTAATGACAGAAAATATTACCAGCTGAATTGATGAATCTTGCCAGGCCTTTACAGGGTACCGCCCAGGATTTGATCTTCAAAATACAGCTGCATTGGGTTCCATGATTTCCCAGTGGCTTAAGTGACATGGTTAGCTAACATACAAATACAAGAAAAAAAAAACAAATCTCTAAAGGTTTAATCTTTTGTCCATAAAGACTGGACTATTTTATGTTTTATTTCAAGACTTTTTGTCAACTTGTTTATGTTTAGTTTGACAGTAAAAGCTTTTATCCAGCAGCATTCACACGTAACATTAAAAAGAGTAAAATATGATTTCAGTTATTTCAAAAGTCTAACAAAACATTTGACTTAAAAACTTCTACTGTGCTGATGTTTTGGTCTCATTTTGATGACTTCAGAACCCTGAAAGTCCTGAAAGATGATTTTGTACGTATCATATGTAGGAATGTATATACGATATGCACATCCCCACATATCATATGTAGGAATGTACATAAGATGAGCATAAAAGTAGTTAGTGCATGCAAGTTCCATATGTTAGAAGTATGTTGTTATGTTGCTGGAGCAAGATAGTGTACTTCACAAGTTATAGTCTTGTGTGCATAACATCCGTGTTGCTCCTTCAGTAACCTCGTGGAACAAGATCATTTATGTAACAGCTTAACATGACTCTTATATTCTGGACACTCGAATGACAACTTGTCTATATGCTGTGACACAAGTTATTATGTTGTGGTAACGTGTAAAATTCTCTTCACAAGTATTTTTCTTGTAAGAACAAAACCCCTATGTTGTGCACACAAAATGATAATAATAATAATAATAACTGTGCACTTAAGCTATAATCTAATACCTTCTAGATGTAAAAATATAGAATAATCTTACAGGACTTTGGGGCTTCTATTCTGAACAGAATGCTGCCTTCGCAATCAAACTTGAGTGTGTGAATCACTTGTCTGTGTGTGCCTACCACCCTTAACATCCCAGTGTCTGAGTGTGTGTGTGTGTGCCTGTGTGTGTGTCACTGTACCTTCTGTTAACCTCTTTTATTTCAGCAGTGGGAGGGAACTGAATTGGCGCCCTGATTGGCTGATGGCTGTCCCAGCAAAATGTCTCTGTTGGCATGTGACGCTCCTATTTATGGCTCAGCGTTGTTTAGTTTAGCTTTAAAAAGAACTAAATATGAAAAAAAAAAGGATTGTACCTGATGTCCAAAATACCTGTGAGGAATGCATGTGTGAAAGGCTGTGTGAATGACAGCCCCTTCAGCTCCTCTCATCCAATGGGAGACCCTCTTTAAGCCCCACCTCCTTCCCTTGCCTTCCTATCAAATCCTTGTGCATGTCCTCAAGCCCACTGTCCCCAGTATATCCTAAAAAAACAACCTGGACTGTTATTTTCTGTAAAATTTGTACTTTTCAACAAAAACTATTATCAAAGCAAGTGATATATCTCTAATGTTAGGTATGTTTGATGTTAGCAATAACATAAATACTTCAGTAAAGGAATATATTTGATATTTAAATGCAGTGAAAATAATAACGTGATAATACAGCGATGATGATGGATAGAGGTTGTGTTTTAAAAGCAATATTATTCTAAGTATAAACTACAAATGAGTGCCATAAATATTTTTCTTGTATCTTTCTGTTCATTTGACTTTGTTTCAGTCCTCTGCCTCATCGTTGTTTGTTCCAGTCACTAGTACTATAAGTGTTGAAGGCTTCTGTAGCTTCCTAGTATGTCTCTGTGTATTATGAATGCTGACTTGGTTAAGCTATAGCAACAGAAATAAAGACACCCTGCTGCTTCTGTCCACGTCAACCTTTTATTGAGTCTTTGCCTGCACCATCAGATCCAAACTAGAGGTTTGCATTTTGGTCTGAATAGTAAAAGATTTATGAGCCAAAATGTTTAGGCTACAATATGTATGCTGGAATATAATCACTGTCATATAAACTGCCTGCTGCCCTTCCTATGGTTCATCACAGCATAGCAACTTATTCTAACTCTCTGATTGGTTGTAAGTCGTGCTCATTGATAGATCCAGCCATCCATTTGCTATACTCGCTCTATTCTGTGGATGGTCATGGAGGACTGGAGCCTATCCCAGTTGACATTGGGCGGAAGGCGGTCCATTACAGGACCAAGATAATCACTCACATGCAGACAAAACCCACACAAGCACAGGGAGAACATGCATCTACATATATTACTCAAAACCTTTACAATCACTGTTGTAAAAGCAAAACAAGCAGCAGTAACTTTAAATGCAACTTACGCAGTAATCCACTTTTTTGAGATTATAGAACATTATTTTT
This sequence comes from Stegastes partitus, assembly GCF_000690725.1. Lineage (NCBI taxonomy): Eukaryota > Metazoa > Chordata > Actinopteri > Pomacentridae > Stegastes > Stegastes partitus. The sequence goes on from NW_007578287.1 coordinate 120,392, forward strand.
TGAAGTACACTGTGTTCGTGTATTAATGGTATGTTAGACTTGAGCTGATAGTTTTTAATGACAGTGAGATTGTAAATGGATTAATATATTAATAGCAGCAACACTGACACATTTTCACTTAAAACACCCTAAACCTTGTCTTTGTTTGTCTGCATCAAGCACATTTGCCGATTAAACTCGTCAGACTCTCCGTCCAGGACATTCTGGGCCTCTTCCCTTCATAACAGACAAGTTGATGATGCTAACTGAGTAGTTCATTGTATCAATTGATTTCTTTGGAAACTACCAACAGAAACTCAAAAAAGAAAGCATAGGCATATGCAGTACAAGGCAAATGTTTTCAAAACACCAGTTCATTGGAAGCTTTTCTTTTGGAACAAAACTGAAGATTTAGGCAGTGACAAAAAAAGGTAAATCATTTCTCAAGGTAGCTGCTCTTTGCTCTGATGACAGCTTTGCACACTTCTCGTCAGTATGGTAACTAGCTTCATGAGGTCAACACTTGGAATGGTTTCAAGGTTACAGGTGAGCCTTGTCACAAGCTGACTGGTCAAATTTCTTGCTTTCTTACTGTGTTCTACCCATCAGCTTTGGTTTGCCAGGATCGCATTAGTATTCAGAAAAGAGACAGACTGTAGAGCAGCTACTGTAGTGATCAATATTATGGCCAGAACCACTCAGCTGAGTAAAGAGGTCCATCAGTCCAACATTAACTAAACTTGAAACATATAGGTGACAGAAAGCAGTCACAGCAACTGAAGGCACGGGGAAGTAGCTGATACATTAGAAACAGCTCTGGTTGCACATAAAAAATGAAACATTTTCGCAGGCTTGATGACTGACATTGGGTCATTATTAATGAACTTGTCTCTGTGCACTCAACATGAAATATCAGTGGCCAGTGAATTGCCAAAGTGTCAGACTACAAACAGGCTGGGTGATAAATTAACTGCCTAGTTGGATTTAGTAGTTTTTATGATAATAACAATAATAAATTATTGTTGGTATTATTATTGATAATAACAATACCACTATTTTTTACAGCATTTTTTAAAACAATTGCTCATAAGATGAGAAATGAATATGATAATTGTGGTATGGTCCTGCTGTTAAACTGTGACAAGAACAGGAGACAGACAAGCATATTGAATAATAAAGTACACATATTTACTTATTAGACAAAAATCAACAGGTTTAGATAAAGCAGGACAAAATCACAGAGTAACCATGAAAAGACGTTATTTATGTGTTTTCAATGCAAGATGATTTTCCAGCAAATTTTAAAAAGCTGAGGTCTTTAACATTTCAAACTCTTACTGGGTCTTTCATTACATTCCTCTTTGGTTGTGCTGCCACCTCCTGGTAATGCAGATTTACATCCATCCATCCATCTATCCACAATTTAGAATCACCAATTAATGTAGCCTGCAGGTTTCAGACTTTAGTAATTAGTAGTCAATCAATTAATTGATTTGCAGTATTTATACAACACACTGGAATGTGCATGTAGCTAGTTTAATAAGTAAACAAAATGAAGTAAAGTCATTGCCTTCGACTTTTTCCAACATAATTTGAGGTTTACATAATCCAGTCTACAAAAACAAGCTGTACCATGTTAACAATTTGAGTGCATGAGATTAACTTCTTCACCCGATGAATTTATCAGATACAGATTCAGTACAACCAATTGTTAATATTACTGTTCTAATCACATTTAATTAACCTAAACACCACACTGATACAAAACAACTTGTCACCATGTGCCAGAAACACAAAACAAATGCACTGTAATGTTGCTACATTTAACTTTTGAGTCAGGCTTTGACTGATTAGCTAGCTTGGTTACAAGTGTTATTGAATTCATGTCAATTCCATGTTACCTGGGAAATGAATTTCATAAGGTCTTACTATGATATGAGATGACATATGTTGTGAATTGCGCTATGTAATAAAATTGAATTGACATGTCTCCTCTTCTCTGGTTGAAACACTCAGGAAAAAAGGTCAACTTTTATGGTGTATTGTACATTAATTTCAATTTTAATTCAATGTTATTTATATAGCACAGTTCACAACATATGTCATCTTACAGTGTTTAACATAGCAAAGTAAAAACCTTAGAAACTTAAACAGAGAACCCGGCAATTCAAAATTACCTTTGGCTTCCCTCTAAACAAGCAACTGCAACATATTGTTAATAATGCTGAAGTTGCACAGCAGTAACTTTATTGAATACTTCTAAATGACCCCAACATGGACAGAGCATCTACCAGCACATTTACATTTTTGACTCTGATTTTGTGTGCGACAGTTCATACAAAGAGTTACAGTTTATTGGCTTTAGTTTATAACAGATTAGTTGTAGGTTCAACAAAAATAATATTATCAATATTATTTCACAGTCATGATCTGTTTACTAAAGTCATAATATTTTGAGTATATTTATGTGTTACAGAATCTGATCTTTATAATCACTGAACTATCCACAAAAATGTGTTGTCAGGTGGTAGAGTGACAATGAAGACGCATTTTATTGTACCATAATTGGCTGTAGTTAGAAAAATTATCAGCATAAATGGACAGAATTGTCAGTGTTGAAATCCTAGATAAACTATGAATGTTTTGCCTACTGATGAACTTTTTCAAACCAAAGTACATCACTGACATCGTTTTCAACTAACCTGTATACTACACAAAAGTAGTAGGATTCCGGAAATTCAGTTATGGCTTTTGATTTTGTGTGCCACCCTAAAACTGACAGAATACAAGGTAGGACTGAAACAAGACACCTCCACCTCCGTTCCTCAGTCTGTCAAGTTCACACATCTGAGACCCGGTCAGACCGGAAACTGCTGCGACGAACACAGGAACGTCATCGCAGAACTAACTGCAATTTTAAGTAATAAAAAGCTTATTGGCATGAAAGATTCAATAAACTATGTCACAAGGACAACAAACTTTGTCCAAATATTCAGCCAACGCAATAATAGTTATTTGATCATTAATGTAACATGAATATATATTAATTACAAACAATTTAAACGTGTGTGTGTGTATGTGTTAGTCATTTAGCCACGTTATGTTGAGTCAGTAAACTATGTTACTATCTATGGTTTAGTGTGTCATCCGCTCAGCTGATCTGATGGGAGCCAGACAGATAAAACCGCCAATGACTTTACACTGATATCAACATTGTTACGTAGTTACAGTGTGTTTTTCATTGTATTTTGCTACAATAAAGTGAATCCGAGAAAGGAAACTCTTTCATTGTTTTCCAAAGCCCCTGTCTTTGTCACATACACTTCAGCTTGTTAAGTGCACTTCTTCACGATCTCACAAATTAACTATCGTTTAGCTACATTCACAAAGTACGCGTTTATTTTGAAGGCGGCCACCGGAAGTTACCGCATTGAATTTTCACTGACTAACTAGTTCCTCTGTGTGAAATTCCTGAAGTATGTCTTTTGTTTGTGTGCCAGGACCATCATTAATAGTGGATATCTAGCGTGATAATTACACGAAGATAAAGGCAAGTGGAGTGTAGAGTGAGACTAGTAAGAGTTTAACTGCTCCTGTCGACATAAATTCCACTTGTTGGTTGAACAAGAAGGCGGCGGGAGCGAAGAAGAAAGAAAGGGAAGGAGGAGGACGATGACTTGGAGGAGCTGAGGGAAGAGCGGAGCTAACTATGTGGAAAAACTTCCAGCTACTCCTCCGCCCGCCCGTCGAGCAGTAGAAACGGTTTTGTTTTCCGGAGAAAGTAAGTTGCTTCTTTTAAATAACTAATGGTGTTTTAGTGCGGTATGATACTTGGGGGTGAGTTAGATATTTCTTCCATAATTGTGTTCAAAGCTCAAAGCAGAGCTGCAGCTTTAACTTTTTTTTTCCAACCGCCACGACGGAAAGAAGGAAAAAGTTCATAGCGAATAATACTTTTCCATGTGGCTGGCTGTGATTAAGACAGATGTGGATGTCCAGACCAGATATGAGTCTCAAGCCAGCCAGGTCCCTAAAGGTATCTCTCTAAGGCCTCATTTCTTCTTAATTACTCACAATTATTGCAATGGCGCAATACAATAATCTGACACGAATCTTTTTTGATGCCTCAGTTTAAGACTTCACTTCTTTTTTCTACGGTTTTGGTTTTATTCAACAACAAGAAAAGATCCATTTTGTACTATATAAATATATAGGTATTACATATTTGCGAGAGAATATGCAGTAGTCCGACAATGTTTAATGCATGTTAATGCAATAACAAACCAAAGACACAATTTAAACTAGTTGCAGTTTCACAAACTGTCCACATAACGTGAAGCCTCATTTATGATTTCCTAAAAATTCTGTCCATGTGTGGTGATAATATACTACTTAATCAACAGTAAAAGAACAGTGTGTCTTGCCATTAGATTCTAAATAGGGATCAGCTGATATGTTTTTGTGTAGGGGTTCTACTTTGTAGGGAATCCATACTAATTATTGGTGATTAGGAAAAAGCAATAACTGATATTTGGAACAGATATACATTAAACATTATATATTAACAGCATGTGTTGGCAGGACAACTGAAAGTCATAACCAGACATCTTTTATAATAAAGATTACTATTACTGATTATGCACATATAAACATTAAATGCTGAATATTAACAGCATGTGATAGCGGGGAACCTGCCATTCATAACAAGATTAGTTTGTGATTGGTCCACCCTACGGACAAGACACCAAGACACAAACAAGCAACATGGTGGACGCAGTCCAGTGCAGCATGGACGTGAAGAAGCCATCTATGTCAAACTGGGAAGGCCATCACTTAACAGAGGTGGAGGTCTGAGGCATCACCTCTCATCTGTTTACAATTCTGTCTTAAGAACTCTCCAAAGGAAGATGAAATCACATTCAGCTAATCCTCAACCAAAGAGCTTGGAGGTGTGGTTTTAATGTAACCACTAAAAACACCACACAGAAAAAGCCTCTGAGGGAGAACAGTGCAAACCTTATTTAAAATATGTGTCACATATGGGCGAATCTGGCGAATCTCCCACCGAGCCACAACAGACCCGAACGAACCCCATTGTGGCAGGGGGAGTACTAGCGACTCGCATAATGAGAGGGAGGAGCAACAACCCCCCAATTGAAACTGAAACTTAAGTTTTAATGGCTCCTTAAGGATATAAGTATCTGGAACTCCCAACTAGTCAGTCAGAGCTGATGAAGCCTCTTGGATGAGAGGTGAAACGTCTTCAAGAAACTCAAGCACGTCCAGCTGCTATGATTAAACTACAATAATCATGACCTGGATGACTGAAAATCTTCACAGACATCTACATGAATATGGATAACTATAACTGAGTATTTACAATACAAATAGGGATGATGATGTGACAGCATCATGATGCAAGGAGGCCTGTCTGTTAACTGTGAGATCGACTGATGAACATTGAACTGTTTTTCTTCTCTTCTCCTGCAATTACATCTATTTTTTTGTCTGCTTTGTAAACTTCATGGTAATCTGTGGGTGTCTCCCAATTTAGCCACTATCCATTAGCATAGCCTTAGCCACTGTGAAAGAAACAGATTTCCTGATTTGTGGTCTTGTTCAGTTTTTCTTAGAAGAGTTATAAATTTCACACGCTCCAGTCTGGCCTTACCCAACAGACAGGCAACATGAAAAGTATTTTTGCAGTTTCTTCAACTGGATGTAAGTCATTATCTCATAGCCATGTTTACTGGCATCAGTAAAATGATGTAGTTGGCTGTGTATGCCTCCTGCCCAAATCCTTGCCAGCAACTCAATATCTCTTAACTAACCTTTCCACTGGTTTAAAATATCCAGTGGCATGGCATCATCTTCTCCACAACTTTTCCTGCAGAACTCTTGCTGCATCAGTTTAGCAGGCAATGGGACTGCCGACATGATTTTCAACAGCTCACACACTAAGCTAGTTACAGACAACATGATGTGTCTAGTTGGAGGATGCTTTTTCACTTCCATCCTGAACTTAAATGAGTCTGACTCAACCCAGCAAAGTTGAGCTACAGCTCTCTCAATGAGAAGATTATCTATATCTAGATTCTTAGCCCACTGCTCGCCTGTGCTTGTCTGCGGCACTGCCTGACTGCTACTCATCCATTCCTCCAGAAAAAACCCACGTATTTCACAGAGAGACTGTTGACCAGGCCAAGCTCATTAAACAATCATCCACATGGAAAGCGTGGGCACTTAAAACAAAAGAAGTCTGCCTTGTTGTCATCAGTAGTTTTAGCTAGCGCAAGTAGGAGATGAAACTGTTAAAAACAAGTGCATCCGAGAGCAATTCGGCTCTCCACCTGAAGTCTCTATCTGGCCACCGGAGAAAACAAAGATCCCTGTCCTGTTTTGCAACTTTCACCTAGTGAATCATATCCTGTACATCACCCATAGCCGCCACAGAGTCCTGCCTGAATAGTGAGGACTTGAAGCAGTGAGCTGGTGAGGTTAGAGCCTTGCAATGTTTGTCTAGAAGTAGTGCCGCAGTGAACCAATACTTGTTGATAGTCTTTACTAGGATGATAGACTCTGTTGTGTAGACCATACCATTTCACTTGACCCTCCAACTCTTGCTGAGGTATTTGCTCAGCCCTTTTCAATAATCCCATTGAGACATATAGAATACTCTTTATGAAGCTGTGGTTACTCACAAAGTTTCTCTCTAATCAAAGCATCATTTTTTTAACCAATGCAAAATTGTTTGATAAAGGCATATCCGGTTTGTTAAGGGGCAATTTCAGACAATACCTCTCATACTGAAGTGTTGTCTTCTCGAGACATTTCCTTGCCCTCTGAGGTCTTGTCATTAAAGCTGTGATTATACGGATTATTTATTATGAGCTCCAAGCTGGATACAATAGATTCCTTTGAACAAAAAAAAAAAGATTTGTTTTTCAAATTTGAAATGAATTCACCCTCAGTTTCAGAGTTTTACTGATTGTCAGCAGGCTACATGATTAGCGCCAGAGGTTTTTGAGCTGTGAACGTTCTCCTCACCTTCCCATATGAAATGACCAGCCCCCCCTTAAGCTACACGTGCTTATATTTTTGGTTGCGATAGTATAAACACACTGATGGTCTAAAATTGAGTAAACCAGATATTTGTAGCAGGTTTTCACAACAGCAGCTCGTGATTTTATTACTTGAAGGAGTGCATGTGTATGAATGTATGGACCTCTGTATAGATGTGTGTGTTTGGGTGTGTGTGCATATGTTAAAGAGAAATTGTTGTGAGCCTTTTGAACTTCTTTGTCAGATTATTTCTATACAAAGCAGAGCTAAGAAAAAACAAGGCTGTAATAACCACTAACTCTATGGTTCTCTCTCAATGTCCCCTTAGATAGGATCCAACCCGACTCTCTCTGGGATAAAACAAGTGTAGCTAAAGAATGGATGGATGTTTAAGTAGCTTCCCAGGTTAAGTGAAAGGGGATGGTGGCTAGAGCCCTGCATTGATCGCCTGCCACTGATTACGGATCTAAAAATGAGCTCTTCTGAAAAAGGAAGGAGGTGGGGTTACAGCTGCTATTGTGACTCTCTGAAACATCTGGATACAACGGTACTCTGTGTAAAACAACAGCAACACTGGCAGAGCTACAGTTAAATCATGTTACATAGCGGCCATTATCAGGTTAAGTGCTGAGTGGCACCGCAACCAGGATATTTTCATTTTACATATGAATTATCGTCACACGTGAACAGAGTTTCCATGTCTAAAAAATCAGCAGTTAACAGGATTATTAGTTAGTAGGGCAGTTTGATAAGCTAGATTAGATGCAGTCTTATGTCTATTAGTGCATTATTATGCCTACATGTCACCTGATGTGCTGTCCAGTCTTGTATTTATGGCAAATATTGTGTGTATTGTGTTTCTCTGTTACTGTTGTGGATATAACTGAACGAAGCCCCGAGGAATATTAATGTAAAAGTAAAATGCTGTCACTTTAGCAGATCGATGAAGCCAGAAATGTCACTTATCCCAGGTTGGAAAAGAGCTTTACAGTCCTGATTTTAGGCAGTCAACTTATGCCGAGCTTTCATCTCTTGACATCATTAACTCTTTGAGCTTTGCAGAGCGTCCTACATATTGAAAATTCTCTGTGTTAAAGACTTTAATGTTTTAACCTACATCATGCTTCCTCCACAGCTGTGCAGATGGAGGGTGAGAAGGAGAAACAGAGGCAGCAGCGGGAAGAGAAAGAGAGCAATGAGGCAGAGGACGACAGGAGGAGTGACGACGACGCTGACAACGAGGAGGGCGAGGATGAATATTCTGAGGGGGCAGCCCTAGTCTGGCAAGAAGACTATGGCGAGGATAATCTGGGGCTTCCCATCATGCACTGGGAGGCGCTGAACCTGCGCATAGCTGAGTTGGAGAAGCAAGAAGAGGAGAAGAGAGAGAAGATGGCAAAGGTCAGAAGTCATAATTTGGAAGAGGCGAGTGTCTTGCTTAGTCCTAAAGTCAACTGTCCAGAGTTTTATTGTTTCAGTAATTTAGCTCTCAAAAGAAAAAGCCCAAAACATTCACAGTCTTTTGAAGGATTGAGAGTGTCTGGGTCTACTCTTGAGAGGAACCTTCCTGCAAACTTTTGTTACGTTTTCTATCCCAGACATGAGTTCAACTCGAGTTCGGTTACTATGGTAACTTAATTTGTTCTCCCACATGAGGACTAGTGTTGTCACGATACCAAAAATCTGAATTCGCTACGATACAGATACTGAAATGATACCACAGTAAAAACTGAAAACATCAGGGAAAGTAATGGACAACATAACAGTCACTTTTAACGCTTGAATTTGCAGCCTTGTCTTGTGGCTCTCAAAGCTGCCAGGAAGAAGAAAAAGGCTGTTGTCACTCCCACTGTGTCACAGGGAGTGGAAGCATCCGCTGCAAACACACACTGCTCCTCTCACACTCACACATTGATGCTAATGATCAGAACAGTTTTTCTTAGCAAACACTGCTGATCAATTAAAGCATAGATGCTAATACAATAGGATTTAGTATGGTTTGTAACTGCAAGGAATCACGCTACTTTTCTAGTATGACACATAAATCTGTGACACATTAGACTTACAGAAGGATGGTACATCTACAAGCACTTCTAGACCTGGTTCATAGATCCAGCTGATGTTTTGGAGTTCACTTTTTAAAAGGGGAACCTTGATAATAAAAGTTGTGTGTTTAGTCTGCTGGAACCTTCTAATATACATCACAATGTACAATCTACAGTCATTTAAACAACACAGGCTGGTCTGTCTAAAAATGTTGTAAGAAATCATTCGAGATGGTTGTATGTTCTAGGATTCTATGAGACTCCTGTAGAATCCCAAAAAACATGGAACATACAAACTTTGTTGCATCAGATGTGTTGCTTTTTTCATAGTCATTTGCCAACAAAATACCACATTCAATCGAAATAAAACTGTCAGTCGCCACATAGAAATCATGATTTTAATTTCTCTGTTTTGTTTCAGGAAACATAGCTCAGTACTTCTGTCATTTTTTTGCTAGGCAACATCTGGCTAGTCAGGAAGAGGTTCACCAGGTTGAGGCAAGAATTCTATAATCCTGATGAATTACAAAACAAATTTCCAGATTCGCCCATATGTGACACATATTTGAAATTAGGTTTGCACTGTTCTCCCTCAGAGGCTTTTTCTGTGTCGTGTTTTTAGTGGTTACAGTAAAACCACACCTCCAAGCTCTTTGGTTGAGGATTAGCTGTACTGGTGCTTTCATTTAGAATAGCATTGGTGTGAGGCTCAAACTACTAAAAGTTAATAATCACCTTCTAACCAACAGAATCAGCTTGAAGGAATTTTAGCCTCTAACGCCGAATAGAACAGCTTTAACCTTGGGTCGTTGGTGGGTTTACTCACACAAACTGCCAACGTCAGGTCCTTTCGCAACATTTCTGCTGGATAAGGGTCTTTATGAAACATTGCTTTCTCTCTTCTTCAAATATATTTGGTTAGAACAACTTGTGTGTTCATCGTTGTTGTCCTGCTGCACTTTCTCTTGAGATTCAGGTCAGGGACACATGTCCTGACATTTTCCTTTAGAATTCACTGGTACGTGTCAGTGTTCCAATGATTCAATAATGGCAAGCCATCCTGGCCCAAGTGCAACTAAACACGCCCAAACCATGATATCATCACTTTCTCTTCATCACACAGATGGGATGAAGTTATGCAGGAATGCAATGGTTTCCTCTCTGAAATCATAATGCTTCATATTTAAACCAGAAATTTCTATTTTGGTCTCATCAATCAACAAAACTTTTTTTCCAATTGCCTTCTGGCTTGTCTGTGTGATTGTTCACAATATTCACACAATATTCTTTTTAGAAAGCAGTGGCTTTCTCCTCACAGTCCTGCCATGCACTACATTGCTCTGTTTTCTCATGAACATTAACTTTACTCAACGAGAGAGAGATCTTTGGATGCTTAGACGTAACCCTGGCTCCCTGTGTGGCCTCACAGACTATCATACACCTTGCTCTTGGAGGGATTTGTTTGTTCACTGGTCCCAGAGAGGCTAACAATGGTCTTGAATTTCCTCCATTTGCACACTGTCTGTCTGGCAGTGGTTCAGTGGAGTCCAGACTTTTGTTTTCTAACCTATTGTTGCTCGATGAGCATCAACCGCTTTTTTTTTTCAGATGACAGAAAACACCTGACTCCAATTTCATTTCATATGCTCAGTTACATTAACCCTTCACCAACCACAGTCACCAGTCTAACACATGGCTGCTGTGCTTTTTTTTTAGAGTGGCGTTTCTCTTGAGCGAGGCCGAGCCCCAGTGAGCTGGACAGAGGGGAGAGGGAGGAGAGCAGAGAGCTGGGAGAACGGAGACGACACCTGCAACAGTCCTGTGCTTGCACTCACCTCCCGGTACACAGACTCGCCTCTTATGTGTTACAGGACAGCCATTACTCATGAGCATACTGGTGCCATTTGGATTTGGCGTGTATTGTCTTTTAGTCTAACATGCACAATTTGATGGTTGAGATTTTGTTGGTGTAATAAATGAAGAATAGCAAGAAAAATCTAAAATGGTATTTTAAAGCCATATGTAAAACATCAGTATATAGCAGCTTGTTTATGGTCTCGTTGTTTCGGACTACTTGCAACCTCTTACGTGTAGTGTTGTGTGGGTTACACAATTTAGCTTAATTTATTTTCAATTGTAATTAATTATGTGACACATTAACAAGATGTTTGCTGTTTGCTGTGGCCACAATCTGCTGTAGACTAAAGTTAATGCACTAATAATCTTTGAGTATGAGAACTAGAGGTTTGTTTGGAAGAGCCTCACCACTTGCACTGATTCCAGTTCACTACCCTGTCTGTTTAAAGTGAACTAAGTGGCCAATTGGGGAGGCAGTGCAGTAATACCCATCAACATCAAAGCTTTGTGTTAGAACTGAAACTAAAAAAAACAGGCAATAAAACTGGAAAAAGAGTGTATTATGGATAACAAGCCTGTAAAATTGATTTAAGTACTCAGCAGTACACAAGACATTCTCATACTGCTCCATCCTTAAAATGCTAAGCACAAATAATACAAATAATTCATTAATATGCATAATAATATGACGGGGATGTTGGTTAGTCCTGTGATGACTGTCTCATGCCAAGACTGTCCAGCGCTGGCCAGCTGGAGCCTCCCTGTCAGAGTGTTTACATTCACTTAAGTAACTAGGTTACACATGGGTTTCCCTTGAGCTGCTTTCTGAACTGTTGCTTAAAGGAAACAGGTTTTCCCCAGGTAGATTTTATGTGATGTTTAGTCATAGCAGAGTTTCTAAGCAGCATTTTACAAATATGCATGATGCAAGCTCACAGACAGCGAAAACAAACGAGTGTCCTTGTCCTTGTATTTGAAATAATCTCATCCAAACTCAAATTAAAACGAAATTCAATGAAATGTTTCATCTAGAAGTCAAAATAAGTCAGTTTTCCCTTTTGAAGTTTTCACTTCATCACACATCCCCAGTGTGTGAGAACAGTCATGTTGTATGTTTTCAGATGTGTTAGTATGTCTAGAGATTATACCTGAAACAGTGCGACAACACTGTTCTGGCTGGAGGTGATATTTGTTTTAAAACACTATTTTAAAATGAGAATTCTGAAATATCTTGAAAAAGTAATAACATTTATCTGAGGTTAAAAAAAACTAAAAGCTGATGTAGAGATAAAAATAACATGTGACGGTGCAATATGGAAACAGATTTGGTATTCAAACAACATCATACATTATTAATGACTCCATGCAAAAACATCAGGTCTGTTTGGAGTGATGAGGAGCCTGGAGCCTTCATCACATTAATACGTGGAGCTGACAGAAATTCTGTGTTGCGATCATGTTTTTCACATCGTTTGAGCTTTGATTTGAGCTCTTTAATTGACCTTAGCTTGTTTTGTCCTTTTCCTCTGCAAGAGTTTAACGGCACCAAGTGGAGAAAGAGCTCCACCTGTTGTAAATGTCCATCAACTAACTCCTAATGTTCACATGGAAGTAGTGGAATGAAAAGTCCAATTTATATGTCCATCCATCCATTATCTATACACCACTTAATCCTCACTTGGGTCGCAGGGGGGTTGGAGCCTATTCCAGCCGACTTAGGGCGAAGGCAGGGCCAATTTATATATATTTTTCTTATTTTTATTTTTTTTCGAGATTTTTTTTTCGAGATTTTGGTAAAATTCATTCAGTTTGGATGGAAACCTGACTCAATACGTGATTAGTTGCACTTCTTACACATGGACTATTCGTTTTACACTTTTTTTCCTACTGTGAGCCAGGAGCCTGGGTAGTTGTCAGAAATACTCCTAAATAACCACAAGTATAAGTCCAGCATAAGTATATTAATTTTTCTTTATCCCTCAGCCTGCAGACACAGATGAATCTCCAACTCTGCTTCATCAACAACAGCGAAAGTGAGGAGGAAGAGGAGGAGAACAGTGGACAGATCTGCAAGGCGAGTAACTCACACTGTTAGATTTGAGTTGTAACTGACTAATCTCAGAGTTAAAAATATGTAAAGAAGAGTTAAAAAAAATGTCATTCCTGTGTATGCTCACATTTTCCCACCCCCTTGTCCTTCTCTACATAAAGAGAGGGACGGTTCAGGTTCATAAGAGTCCTCAGCCTCTTACCAAGCCAGAGAAACCAAAATCAAGAGGCTTCAGGAACACTCTGAGAAACCTACGAGACCGACTGAGAACGGACCACAAAACAATGGTGGGACAAATGTTACTGGTTAGAGGGAAACACATCAGCATATTGAAGTAATGCAACCGTTTCTAAATTAATTTCCAGATCTGTTTTATGACACTGTTTCTCCCATCTGCTCTCCTCTCTTCAGCCTGCAGCTCATATTGATCCTGTAGTCCAGCGGAAACATTTGGAACTCAGTGATTTGCAAACTTTCAGTATCAAAGACCTCAATGCTCTGTGTACATCTTTCAGCAAGACCATTCAAGGTACTCTGCTACTTTACTTTAATCCTAACCATTCTGTAAGAAAAGCCTCTTTGCTATTTATAATCCAAACGCACCACATATCAAAAATGCTGCTTCAGCTACATTTACATTGTCATATTTTCATGTGTCTGCGTCAGACCTGAGCTCAGAACTGGTGAGCCGCCTGCAGACTCGAGACCAGCTGAGGACGGAGCAGGATGCCATGCTGCTGGAGGTGCAAGATCTGACATCACTGTAAACCTGCCAGAGTCATCCCCCGCACTGCTAAAGTTCGGCTGTCGAGCAAGTCCCAGTCCGTAAGCATCATTAGTAATCAGACGGCACCACAGGGGCTTCCACAAGCATCTCAGTCAGTCCCTCCTGCTGTTGGTCTGACCAGCCACTCACTGTGAAGAGTGTCACTTCCTGAAAGGATTTGGACATTCAATTAGATTCTTTTTTTTTTGGACATTGTCTGTGTTTTAGGTTTTTAGGGAAATTTTGCTCTACTAAAGGCCAATTCATGGTTCCCGCTTCTGTGTGCACAGGCCGATGCTGGTCTGCTCCACGGCCGGTTTCACTCCCCCTCGTATCGAACACAGAAAAACAAACGGGGAAGGAGGAGGAGCTGCTTCCAGATAGGCTGTAGCACCGTATCACTCCTGAGGTGTACCAAGCACAGTGTGTGAACATAGCAAAGGATTTCTGGAGAAATGAGGACTTTGCACTGTGTTTGGGCTTTGTCAATGAAAGCATGTACACACAGAGCTCCCCTGAAGTCCAGCAGCGACTGCTTTTAATATGAGTCCTTTAATGATGAATTCTAAAGGTTTGGATGACAGAGTATTTTGTCACACAGTCCCTGCAAATACCAAACATTTGTTTTAAGTATTGCTTGTTTCTCTGGATATGCATATCCAGTGGATGGTGGCCTTAACTGACCTTTTATTTTTTGTTTTTTTTGTAAATATCTCCCCTTGCTACCCTACCCAATCAGATTAGACGATAAATACCTGCTACATCTCTGCTTTGTCCACAACACATAAAGGGTAGGGTCATGTTAAAACTGGCTAAATGCCAAGACTGGAAGCAAGTGGAAAATTTTTGAAAAACTATCCAAAAAATTTGTGTGAATAAATTTTCTATGGGGAGCAACATACAAAAAGTCCAAGTTGAAATTGTACACATGTACACCGTTTTTTGTTTGTTGGGTTGTTTTTTGTTTTTTTGTTGTTGTTGTTTTTTTTGCAGGATGATGCTTTTCATGCAAGATTGTTTTTGTTACAGTCAGGAGATGAGAGGGATGTTAAGTTCAAAGTTGGATTGTGATGTTTTATTTTGTTTACACAGCCACTCAGTCTTGTTGTACATGAGTGAAAAGAAGATGTTCTGTCTCTCACCTTTATGTGGTTACATTAACCTCAGCCTGTGCTCAGGAGTCACATCATTCAGTACACAATGTGGACAAAAAATGTGACAAACAATTCTGAAGAAGGATCCAGGAGGTTGTAACTACCTGCATGTTTCCTCTCAGACATATTACTGAGCTCATCATTTTCATTTTCTTCAATGAAATGGTCAACCCAGTGCTAATGAGTGCCCTAACCACTAGTTACATTGTGGGCCAATGCAGGTCCCTGCTTTCTGTCACGTACATTAGGAGACAGCATGTTTGCCGCATAACAGCATGAAGCAGATCTAAGCAAGATAGATTGATATTAACAGTATTGACCAGCAGCTTTTATTCCTCCATGTATCCTGTTCAACTGTTGTTCAAATGTCATTGTGAAACTCTGTTAGTCAAATAGTCATGCGTTGCAGTTCCACAATGATGTCGCCCTACTTTAAAGTGTCAACAAAAATAGTAGGACAATAGTTTTGTAAAAGACAAATGAACCACCAATCCAAAGAAAGGTACTGATGTGTAAAGTGAGGGTTCTATTTCGTGAACACAGTTAAAAATGTTTTTAAGTTTTGCATCTTGTGTCAATTTTTTAAACAGTGATGTAAAACAGACTCATTTAAAATCTGAGAATTCTGCCAACTGAACAATCTGTCTTTGTTTTTTGGTTTGTGTCAAGTGTCGTTCTGTTCTCTGGTCTTGTCAGACAGATTTTTTTTTTTTTTTTAAATCCATGCTTGTCTCCAAAGACTGTGTGGTGGGGTTAGTAAAGAATGAAATGTGCACAAATGGAGAAAAAAAAGGTGCTACAAACGAAATATGTTTTTATTTTCATTCACCTATGCGACTTTTGGTATGTAAAATAAGATTTAAAAGAAATCTTTTTATAATTTTATTTTTCTTCTGGTGACTGTTGTGACACAGCCTTTTATGTCGTCGTCCCCCAGTCCCAGCATCATTTGCCATCAAACTGGCAACACTTCCTGCTTGTGTCACAGTAAAAGCCTCCTAACATCTCATTTGTGGTCTCTGTTGGTCTGTTAGTGTGAAACATCACCGGGAAGTGACTTTCATTCACAGGACCTTAACATTAGGTTTAAAAATAGCTGGGTAGAAACTGTTTTAAAAATGTAATTATGCTGTATTTACTATGTGCACTAACAATTTAAATGAGTTTTTCTGTGGCAGTTATTAGAGACTGGAAATTACTTGAATAGCAGCTTTTATGAGATGTGATCAAAAATGTCTGAGGCTCCACTTGTAAAAAGCAAAAAGCATGCCTTCTTTATATTTGGCCCCTAACCTGTTCAAACTAGTCTTCTTGTGCAGCGCTACACTGCTACCAGCCCTCCTGCTACATTGGGAATGCTCTCTGGAAGCCCAGCATGTGCATCAAGTCCCATCTGCGACTCACACTGGATCTCTTCCATTGTGACAAACCAGCGACCGTTCCACCTGAACCTTTTGCGCTGTGGTGGTTGGTTGTTAGCAACGAATGTTCTGCATCGCGTGCTTCAGGATGCTACAGTATAACTCTGTGTTGACAATCTGACCGTGGGGAATGAATTTATGATGTTGAAAATTATGAGCATGTGCTTAATGTGCCCCTGACCTCACAATACCCCTTTAGTGGCTGCCATAGATCTGGCTCCTGTCACTAAGGATGATCTTCAGTTGGATTATCCTGCAGAATCTGTTGCCTGTGCATGACTGTTCCATACTAAATTTGGGTACAGCAGAATATATATATATATATGTGTGTGTGTGTGTGTGTGTGTGTGTGTGTGTTATTATATGACTCTACATACACAGTATCAGTGTTGTGGACCAAGTGGTAGCTATTTCTTTTTTAAGGGGCCTCGACACAGCAAAGCAAGCTCAGCACTGTGTGTCAGGACCTCATGACAGTAATTCAATTCAAATAACTTTATTTATCCCGTAGGGGCAATTCAAAAGCTCACTGAGTATTTAATATAAAGACAAAAAAATATATCAAAGTGTAAGCGCTCATTACAGAACAATCGTGTAGTATTTTTAAGGCAGAAGTCAAATAACCTTATCCTGTTTTCATTTTGTAGTTGGTGTCACATTTTTATAACTTTTTAGGACTATACTGACTTCACATCGTAACATTTTCATCATTTGATCATCTCTCAGCCAGCCTTTCCCATTGTGATCATAGTTTCTACTACGGATATTGCCTTTATTTGAAAATGATCACATCTGTAATCCAAGAGAACTCCATCTGGATTAAATAAACCTGTTCAAAGAACCAGTTTAGAATTAGCAGAATCAATAGATCTGGCTAACATATCAGCATAAAATAGTTACTTTTTATGCTAGGCTCCTTGTTTACAAGTATTTACAAACTAACTTCAGAAAAACCTTAATTTTTTAGACTTTGTGGTTGTATTATGTTTATTAAAACAACCATCATTTAATTTCAGAGGGATTGCAGTTTGCAATACTGTGTTTTTAATTTTGGTGGTGGATCAACAGTTTGGTTTACTTTTGACTTTGTGTTGTGCCATAAGAAAAAAATGTTTGTCTCGTCAGACATCATTTAAGAGAAAAAACATGTGAGCAGTGTGTTGAGATTGAGCAGGCTGAGATGAATAAATTGTTGCCTGGCTGTAAGTCAGTCACACTGTTTGTCTTTGTATGGATCCTACCAAATAACACACTAAATTTGGCATGTGTGGGTAAAGTGGGTACTGCAACTTTGTGATGCAGGGGGTGCTATCAAGTCATTTTGTTCCACTGATAGCCAAGTCCCATTAAAAAAAAGTTTTTCCCACTTCTGATGCATGTGCAAAGTTTCACTATTTTTCAAGCACATTTCGTTCCTCAAATAATACTTAAAGCTGCAAAGAGCAATGATCGGACTGACTCACCTTCATGCATGTCAGGGCAAGCCTTAGTTGAGGGGTTTTATCCAGACATGTAGATGCCTTTAGGTCTGGACTGTGGATGTTTAAAAGTGACATATTCACTTCATGTAAATCAGATGATGTATTTCACACGAGGCTGACTTTTGCCAGTAGGTGGTGCTCCGACTATGACAAACATTTTCATGTAGGCACGTTCAGGCTGAGACTCAAATCAAGAATGAGAAATTTAGGGCAAATTAAACGATGCAAAATGTCGAAATTTGAAATGCCTCGAGGGCTAAGCTGTTTAATGATAACTCATAATTTTCACAATAAAGCATCATTAAAGTGTTAAGGATTTTCTTACCATTGTTTAGGGAGATTTGGGCAGGACGAGTATGTCAGTATGAAACATGTCATTTCCTTTTGCTAGTTGGTTGCAATATAACTGAAAAATGACATGTAGATGTTTTTGTATGAGAAGTCGTTAAGGCCAAAATTTGATACTTCACTTGCAAATATATTTACAATTTAATTTAGTAGACGCTTTTATCCAAAGTGACGTACATCTGAGAGTCAATACACATTCATACACCCATCGTGACAGAGCTGCCATGCAAGGTGCCTGCCTTCCATTGGGAGCAATTTCGAGTTCAGTGTCTTGCCCAAGGACACTTTTGCTGTGGAGGGGTAGGGGAACCTCCAACCTTGCTGCAACCTTGCTTAGAGGACAACCCGCTCTACCCCCTGGGCCACAGCCATCTAAATATGTATATACTCTCACACACGTGTATACGTACCTAGACAACCTAGAATTCAGTGGAGGGATCTGGCCCGGGAATGCTTCGGGATCCACAAGAGGAGCAGGAAAGTTTTGTTAGGGAGAGGGTTGTCTGAAATGGCCTGCTTGGCTTCCTGCATCATGAATCGACCACAGATTAGCCAAAGAAAATGCAGAGAGATGGCAACAACATAGACATAATTGTCTGCAAATTTTCATCTGGGGGTCTTATGCTGAGTATAGAGGACAAAAAATGACAACTTCTAAAGAAAAATACGCAATTTGAACAATGTTGTGCTGCAGTTTATCACTTACAAATGTGCATGACAACTTACAGATCACAGTGTATCTGCGAAGGCACAAAACAGTCACAAGTATCTGGAACTGAACAATATAACATTTTATGATCAAAACACTTGTCAAGATCTAGAAATTATTTTCCATTTACATTCCACATCTGTGCAGTTACCCTACCACCTGAACTGACACACGACACCATACAAACTGAAGTGGGAACTATTAAGGAACACTTTGCAAAATCATCCCGTGGGCCAGGTTGGACCCTCTGGCCAGTTTTGGCCAGTGGTCCATATATTTGACACCCCTGCTCTAGCATCAGCACAACTGGATGGGTGAGGAAAGTTTACGCATTCAAGTGGACCAGCTGCATTGTTCAAATGGCCTCTGATGCTGATATCTATTGGTTGCCAAAAGTACATGTTCTGTCTTCTCTGGCACTATATAAATTAATAAATAAAGCTCAATATAGACAACGTGGAAGCAAATTGTAACTTTGTACATGTAAACAGACTCCTATGCACATGTGTCAAAATAGCAAAAAACAACTTATGTACAACTTTCCAACAGTCTTGAAGGACTTCCCAGAGGTGCTGAGCACTTGTTTGCTGCTTTTACTTCACTCTGTGGTCCAATTCATCCCAAACCATCTCAACTGGGTTTAAGTTGGGTGACTGTAAAGGCCAGGTCATCTGACGCAGCAACTCCATCTCTTCCCTTCTTGGTCAGATAGCCCTGACATAACCTGTAGGTGTGTTTGGGTTCATTGTCCTGTTGAAAAACAGATGATGGTTCCAGTAAGCACTAACCAGATGGGATAGCATGGTGCTGCAGAATCTATGGCAGCCATGCTGATTAAGTGTGCCTTAATTTTGAGTAAATCATCAACAGTGTCACCAACAAATCACCCCCACACCATCATACCTCCTCCTCAGTGCTTCATGGTGGAAACCACACATGCACCATCCACTGACTGTCTCTGCGTCTCACAAAGACACAGTAGCTGGAACCAAAAATCTCAAATTTGGACATATCAGACCAAAGTACAGATTTTCACTCGTCTAATGTCTAGTCCTTGTGTTTCTTGGCCCAAACAATACTCTTCTTCTTGTTGTTCACCCTCAGTAGTGGCTTCTCTGCAGCAGTTTGACCATGAAGGTCTGATTCATGCTGTCTCCTCTGAACAGTTGATGTTGAGATTTGTCTGCTACTTGAACTCTGTGAAGAATTTATGTGGGCTCTAATCTGAAGTGCTATCAATTTGCAGTTTCTGATCCTGGAAACTCTAATGAACTTGTAAACTGGGGCGGTCCTCATGAGAGCCAGTGTCATCATAGTGCTTGCTGGTTTTTGCAACTGCACTTGACGATACATTCAAAGTTTTTTACATTTTCCAGATCGACTGACCTTCATGTCTATAAGTAATGATGGACTGTCATTTCTCTTTACTGAGTTGAGTGGTTCTTCCTATACTTAATTACAACAGTAGTCAAATAGGGCTATCCACTGTGTACTAACCCTGCCTCTACACAACACAACTAATGGTCTCAAACACATTAAGAAGGCAAGTGATTCCACAAACTGACTCTTGACAAGGCCCACCTGTTTATTCCAAACCATTCCAGGAGACTACCTCATAAGGCTGATTGAAAAAATATAGAGTGTGCAAAGCTGTCATCAAGGCAAAAGGGGGCTAAAGAATTTAAAATCTAAAACATATTCTGCTTTATTTAACTTTTTTAAAAATGTATTAGATAATTCCATATGTGTTCTTTCATAGTTGTAATGTCTTCAGTATTAATCTACAATGTAGAAAACAATTAAATTAAATAAAAACCATTGAATGAGAAAGTGAGTCCTTATATACAGGAACTCTCTGGGTCCCAATGCCACTCTCCTTTGAACACTTTGCACTTTTTCCCCCATATAAAATGGACAATATAAACATTTTGATTAATCTGATGAAAACTATTTTGTGTGTGTATTCACCAAATTTAATGGCAATGGGACTTATGTTTCTGAATATGTTATATATATATATATAGGGTCCCAAATAACAAATGAGTAAATTCTGAACACAATCTAAGACACTGCAGAAACACTGCCATCTGAAATCACACGGTCTGGCAGCATGTGTTTTCACGGTAATCAGTCTCTATTGCAAAACATCAAGCTTAGCTACACAGATGAGGGACACACACACAAAGGTGAAGTGGGGAAGAAGAATTGGATGACATGCAATGAGGGACAGAGGGAGGGATTGGATTGCCATAGAAACTGCTCTGACTGTTCAGAGAAGCAGCAGAAAAAGGTGAACGCTGAAGTGGTCCAACTGTCAAATTCACTGATAGCTGAAGCTGCTACACTGATTACAGCTGCAGTTTGCTGACTGCTTAAATAACCAGGGAAAGGTGTCTTTTCAAGTCATTCACATATACTGTACCTGCACTGAGAAGCCTTTTGGATGTTTTTGCATTTTCTTGTGAGTATTCGGATGAGAAACAGGACTAATATGGAGTAAAAGTCATCGCTGGCAGGTAAGCTTTTTGTCCAACCGCAGATTGCAGTGATGTAGGTATTTATTAGTTTGATGCAGTTCCCTTCGCCCAAACACTAAGCTACTAATGTATCTCTGGAGATTTCTCTGTGGTTATTTTTGGTCCAAAACCCTTGCCAAAGCAGTAAAACAGGTCTTTTTTTTTTTTTTTTACCATGAGTTGAAGAGTTCCTTTTAATATGAAGTCTATGTACATTATCCATTTGCTGTGAGAGAGACATATTTTTAATTCAAAAGCAGAATATACGCCAGGCTGGAGTTTTTGCAGCCTGTGGTGTCTCAGAAGCTGTTATCTGCTCCAGGAGAACGTCCTCTCTATTTAGCATTTATTTTGCCTGGAGAAGGAAAAAAGTGTTCTCATAGTTTTACGATCTTTAACAAAACTGAAATGAATGAGTGTCTGTGTGTCCTTAACAAGTCACTAATTTAGTTGTACAAGTATTAAGGCCTGAAAACATCATGGAAAACTATATTTGTTCTTCTTTTACACTTTCTCCTAAAAGGCCAAAATTGATTCAATTCTTATTTATTTGCTTTTAACAAGTTTCTGTCTGTTATGTAACTGTGATGGAGCTAAATGGCCAAAAGCAAATGTGCATTTGTGCAAAACGTCTTACATATACACACCTGTATTTAAAAAGTTTTTAGTTTTTTTTAAAACAAATTTCAGCTCTGGCAGCTCTTTCTTTGTGTATAATTTACATGATGACCCTTTTTGAATTCTGTACATTTCTATCTTTATGATTTTTCCCCTACCGTTTCATATATCCATTGATATCCATTAATACACATACAGTATAAAAATGTGTAAGCAGACTTTTATCATACTACATCACAATATACATCCAATCCAAACATTAAGATTCACAAGTCTACAAATACTATTTCAAAGTAAATATGTCTCATTTCAGGGTGCCATTGGTTTATTTTAATTTGTATGTATTGTATAGAAATCCATTAGCAGACTCTTGAAACAACTTGATAATCCATTACAGAAAATGTCAAGTCTGCATTCATTTTTCTCTCTACCACAATTGCATGTGCTGAAGTGTCTTTGTCAAAGCTAACTTTGAACATTACATTTCTTTAAATGATCTATGACAAGTTTCTCCGCAAGTTTTTGAAATATGTTATGACAGAAGCACATCGTTACAGTGATCCTTATTTCTTCAACCAGGTTTCAGATCAAAACAAGATAGCTACACATAGCAATGCAAGTTTGTTTTTGAATTCATTCATTTCGGACTAAAATTTATGTTTTCTCTATGAATCTAAAGCTCACACGGAAAATATTTGACAATTAATTTGAAATTCAGACACATCAACCCTGTAAACACACTTATGTCTTCACTATAGAACCCTTCCCCTTGCTTTGCTGTTCTACAAGATAGGCCAGAGGTAGTCTTGGATAACCTAAAACACAACACAGTTAGCAATGTAAACATGATTAGTAGTAAATGAAATAAAACATTCAAAAGGTCTTTTGGTGTCTGTTTTTCTGAAGTATTAATTTATACATCTATCATCAGATTTAAGGTACACGTACTTGCTTTGAGTTGTGTAATCAATCAGTCAACCAATCAGAGAACAGCAAGGCACTGCACACTAATTTGCCAAAGTAACATTACAGCTACATCATTTTAACTGCAGTAGCATATGATAATACCCCATTGACAGAAACAGATGCAGACTGATTATGTTTGATCAATTACGCAACTCAAGTAACCGTAATGCTGATTTTCATATTGTGTGGAAACCAATGGATGTTTGAAGAGTTATAAAAAGTCATCCAAATCCCTCAAGTAGTCAGCATCTGTACCTAAGGAATTAAAATGATTAAAGTCAGTGTTTTTTTTAAAAAGGGTTATGACACAACCTGATGCAAATGAATAGTTTACTGCAGCAACAGGAGGTTACCTCATTAACCATTAACCATTGGATCAGTTGCAGAGCAGAAAGCAGTTCTTGAAAGTAATACTTTTTGATTTTTTTCGCCTGAGACAGAATTGTTAAACCATAGCACATCAAAGAGGCCGTCACATGCTGTGAGGTCCTGTTTAGGTTATAGGTGGTACCCTTTTACATGTTATTTGTGTTGTGTCACTGTTAATATGTCATGTTACTGGTTGACACATTACCCTTATTTACTTGAACTCTGTTATGGAGCGCTGGTACAACCTGCGGATGACTTGTTTAATACTTGCACAAGTGTACAATTGTACCCTTGGGAGTGTTTCAGCTGTGAGCTGCAGAGGCGCCTAAGTGAATCATATTTGTTTGAAAAATGTTGACTGTGCTGATGTTACCCATCATGCTACACGGAATAAGACTGCACTTTGGGGTTGTGAGGACAGCAGTTAGTTATAGTATATAGTCAGTTGAGTAACAGAAAGACCATTCGATGCATGGAGAGACTTAAGGGAAGTGTGGTTACTTATTGCTGAGTTAATGGGGTGAGAAGGGACTGAATCAGCAGCATACCCTTGTACACAGGAAGGCAAACATGCACTACGAATCAGCAGCATACAACAGGAGGTAAAACAGACTGTGCAAAGGCCCCTGTCAACAGTCAAAGTAGAAGGAGGAGGGAGGGTGTTGGGAAGCACTAGCCCTTTTCATTCCCTGCCCCCAATATGATCAAGGAAAACAAATGTAGGCTACACTTTGTTTTACCAGTGTGGTAGTATTTTAATCTTAGCTACTAAAAACACAAAGTATGGCTGACGTTGACAGCCATGAAATATTTTATTATTTAGAAATGATGATTCTAGCGGGTAATGGGTAGATCATTGTGCCTTGCACATAAAGTAGCCACTCAGATACCTGAAGACTATCTGACATTAATCATACTTACAAATGCCTGCTTAGAAAGTTAGGTTTCATTTATTCAGTCTTACTAAGATCAGCATATTAGCAAAAATATCAGTTGATAGGACCTAAAAGTACATTTAAGGTTTGAATATCTCAAACTTCAGTTTATATTGCAGCATAGCAGAACTTCTAAAGCTGATAGGTGGTTTTTTCTATTAGGTCTACATCCTAACTCTAAAACGAAATCTATGTAGATATAAAATTATGTGCAAGCTAATGAGTAGCATTAATGCATTTTGAACCGGTTGAAGTTTCAACATTTTAAGCTGACTCATACCAGGATAAAAACGTTTGCTCTAATCTAGAAATGTAATCCCATTGTAACAGTTTTCAAGAGAGAGTTCACGTGGCAGTCTGTAATATCTTTAGGGCTGTGTCCGATTCCAAATTTTATCAGTCAAAACAGATTTGGCTGTTAGGTACGATGACTTGACTATTACATTAGTCATGGGAACACATTTTTGAGCATGTAGCAGCTTCGTATGATACACTATTTGAATTGCTCCCAACCCAGCTTCTTCACCTTACTCTGTAAAGCGCTATGAGATTAAATATGTCATAAATAAAGTTTATTTGTATTGAACAGATAATGACAGGCAAATCTGGAATTGTTGAAATAATTTGAGACAGCTAGCATAAATTATTTAAAACAAGCTCTTAGCCAATAGCCTATTTTTATTTCACTTTCACCCTCCTATTACCTTCAAATTTACTGACATCTTTTATCCTTGGTTTCAATTTTAAACCTCCAGAAAAGATCCATCCATTCACTATCTGTACAAAGCTTAATCCTCACTGGGGTCGTGGGGGGCTGGAGCCTATCCCAGCTGACTTAGGGTGAAGGCAGGGGACACCCTGGACAGGTCGCCAGTCTATCGCAGGGCTACACTTTAGAGACAGACAACCAAGCACACTCACATTCACACCTACGGACAATTTAGACTCACCAATTAACCTCAACATATTTTTGGACTGTGTGGGAGGAAGCTGGAGAACCTGGAGACAACCCACAGGGAGAACATGCAAACTCCATGCAGAAAAATCCCGGGTGTCCTCACAGGGACACAAACCGGTGACCTTCTTGCTGCGAGGCAAAGGTGCTAACCACTGATCCACCTTGCAGCCCTCTCCAGAAAGCATCATAATTAAAATTCTTATGCAAGTTGATGTTTAAATAGCCCTTTAAATAAAGAAGAAAAAAATATGTCAATGACTTATTTAGAGATGTTAAATATTGAATGGGGTCAGATTGACGCCAAAGATAACAAGAGGGTTAAACATTAAAAACAAATGTGTAAATGAATAAATAAATGACACAGTTTTGACAAAAAATTCATGACATTGCTCGCTATAAAATAACTGAAATAGACATAACTGTTTAAAGTGGTTTGTCACACTTGGTGTTGATGAGTGAATTCTTTCATACAGAGCTTGTGTTTACCTTTGTTAAGGTTGTCTATCAAAAGCTTAAAGCACTGCTAAGCTTTAGACGTCTTCTGACACACAGTCATAGCTAGCCTAGTTTACCAACTACAACACCTCAAATTACTGCTGCTCTCATCATTAACCACAGTGCTGCCATGCAGATTTTTTTAAATTTTTTTTAGCAAGGGCTCCTATCAATCTATTTTTTCCTGTTAGAGTAATCTAATGTGCGGACTGACAAAAAAAATAGAAGACTTGACTTACAGAATCTGTGTCAGGTCAGCCCTAAATGCCTCCATAATCCAGTATAGCATAACTGACTGTATAATGTTTTTTCTGTTTTAAAATGAGAAATAAGTTGTGTTCTGGTGAAAGAGTACAATGTGAAATTTTAGTCTTTAAATGAGTTTTAGGTTGGATTTTGTTGGACAAGTTGCTGTCAGTTGCCGGCTTGTAACTGATACAACGGTAACAATTAGGTGTCCATTGAAGGCATCGATTTGAAAGGGAACCTCGAAGTTCGATGCTCCTGTAAAATCAAACATTTTGTTGACAACAAGCTTTAATAGAGGAGAACGAGAGGTTGAAAGTAGACTTTAGCCTTGATGACCTGACTGGTTTGTGGTAATGCTCGTGGTATACGAGGTGATATCAGCAGCACAGAAAGTGACACTTGAGTTCAGAATCGGAATCAGAAAATAAATGTTCAGTATGTATGCAGGAAATATTAAGAGGGGTGATCTAAAGTTTTGAATTGGAACCAAACTGGCAACAAGTAAACTCTACCAAAAATATTTGATTTAAAGGAACTGTTAACAGAATCAGTAAAACCAATGAAACGCAGTTATTGGTATGACTATTTTGCACAAGGAACCAGTTATACTAATGACTGTTTAACTAAGCTAAGATAAAACTTATCAGATGAGAGAAATCTCTAGAGGGATGACTAATGTATTTCTTTATTTCTAGGTAAACATCCATTCATGGATTCGACCATCTAAAGTCAAGATCCCTCAAGATACAAGGATGACAGAGAAGAAGACTTCTACTACAACCTTAAAAACTACAGCATTTTTGACCTTCTCTCTCACATGAAATTCACTTAATCCATCACAATGTCATCCATGGGTGGAGCTCCTCCAAACGCCAGTGTTACCATACTCCATGATATCCCCAGCTCCTTCTCACCTTCTTCCTCTCCTTCCTCCCCCCCTCCAACTCCATCCTGCAGCATAGATGAGTCCTACAAGTACATATTCCTCCCCATTTGTTACTCTTTCACGTTCATTTTTAGCATTTCCCTCAACTCTGTGGTCCTCTACCGTTCATTCCGCTGGACCAAGCGCTGGAATGCCTCTTTGATATATATGGTGAACCTGGCTTCAACTGACTTTATGTATGGCCTGTCTCTGCCATTTCTTGTGGCAAGCTACATCATGCGTGACCGCTGGATCTTTGGGGATTTTATGTGCCGTCTTGTCCGCTTTCTCTTTTACTTTAATCTCTACTGCTCGATCTTCTTCCTCACTTGCATCTCAGTCCACAGATACCTTGGCATCTGCCACCCCATGAAAGTGATCACACTGGAGACTAAGAAGGCTGTCAAATGCACTTGTGTACTGGTTTGGATTGTGGTATTTGCTTTGACTTGCCCTATCTTCCGATTTGCTCAGACTGGTCATGTCACAAGACTTGCAAGGCCTGGGAGCAATGCAAGCATGAATATTAAAAACTCAAGCCTTGACATACCATCAGTAAATGATAATGCCACTTATGGTAACTTGGCAGAAGTGACTGAGATGTACCAGAACTGCTGGGACGATGCTATAGACAAGGAGTTTCCTGATTATGTACCATATGGCATCACACTTCATTTGCTGGGTTTTTTTGTGCCTTTTTCCATAATTGCTTGGTGCTACTCACGGGTAGTTCTGACCATATTTAGGACTCTGCATTCCCACCCCTCAACTGGCAGAGGTCTGAGAGTGGGACATGAGGTAGAGCGAAGAAACAGAAGTAGTTCTGCTGTCGGTAAAAGAGGAAGAAGAGGAAGCAATGGACTGTTGAGTGCAGTGGGAAGAGATGAAGGGATTTCCATTTTTCTTGGTGCACACTCCCCATATGCCAGTCGCAGGCGGAAATCTATCAAGACCATCATCACTATCACCCTGCTCTTTGCTCTGTGTTTCTTTCCCTTCCATGTTACCAGAACCATCTTTCTCCTACTGAAAGTGACCAAGAGAGTTCCCTGTCACACCATGACCACGGTCTCTATGTGTTATAAGATCACCAGGCCTTTAGCGTCATTCAATGCATGGCTCAACGCCCTCCTTTACTTCCTCACTAAAGACAAGGGAGGAGCTCACTGCTGCCAAGCAGTAAACACCACTACTGTCCAACAACAGGATGGGCCTCTATTGCCACTGAGAACAATGGGAAAAGGAGATGGTACAGGGGAGGAAATGATGCAAGACAGGATTGACAAAACAGAGATTAAGGCTTTCCATAGGCCGTCATATGTAAACAGAGCAACCTTAGATGTATAGATGAACGAATGTCACAAAATCCCATGCCTTGCCATAAAGATTGTTCTTGAATTATTTTTCAGCATAAGTCACATCCTTAAGCCTCCAGATATTCCTCAACAGCATGGATGACTTCATCATCACTCAACAACAGCACACCGGCTTGAATCTGATAACATAAATGCAATGTTGTAATCTGGCGCCCCATTATTTTAAACCTACGTTGTTGTACAGGGTGTATTCAGAATGTTTTTCAGATTTTAAGTGCTTTACTGGATTCTCTGATTTACCATAAAAACTGGGGTCTACTTGAAACAAATTAAAGGACACATCTGACCAACTCGCTACAAATGGCAGTTGTCAAAGAGTGAGATGAGACACAATGACCATTCAGACTGTAACATCACTGCATACTTTGAGTCTCTTCATGACAGCGTTCATAGTGTGGCACTTCTATTGCACACAAAATAAGTGACTGAAAATGGAGAAATTCAAACTCTGCATACTTCCAGACTTTGCCAAATGCTGTTTTGTTTTTCAAAAAGTGGGCGAAACAGGAAATTAGACATTTTGGTTTAACAAGCACTCATCCCTACAATTTGGTGGGATTTTGACCACTCAGCTAAAGGTGACAGCTCTCTAAAGGTCCTGATGTAATAAGTACGGTTAATCAGTTTCCAACTCTAAACAACACGGGTTCCATGATTTTACTGCTTATTGATTGTTGTTGCAACTGCTGTGTCACTTTCTTATTCTATATGCTCTTATTTTACTGCAGTGCACATTTAAAACGTGTCTGCTCAGAAGAGGTTGTTTGCTTAGCCTCCAGTATTGCTGCATGCAATATACAGTGCCTATAGAAAGTATTCACTGAACTTGGAAGGTTTACAGTGTTTAATGGTGCATTTGATATAGCTTTTTGGCCTTTGTGCCTTTATTGGATAGTGTTAGTGAGAGAGAGACAGGAAAGTAGGGAAGAAGAATGGGGGGAGGACATGTGGGAAAGGGTCATGAGCGGGATTCGAACTCATGACCTGAAGTGTAGTTGGTATCATAGTATAATGACACCTGTAAATGGAAGGTACAGCCACTGGTGAATCAGTCCTGCTGGCTATATCTACCCCATCAAGACAAACAGCCCTTAAAGCAACTCAGTGAAAAGGTTATTGAAAAGCACAAGTCAGGGGATAAGTCACTGAATATCCCTTGGAGTACAGTTAAAGCCATCATTAAGAAATGCAAGGAATAGGGCAGATGTGTGTAAATCGGCCTGGAGCAGACGGTCCTCAAAAACTAAGTGACTATGCAATAGAGTGAGGGAGGCCCCGTGCCTTTACTTCACCAGTCAAGGACTAATGGAGGTGTGGCAAAGAGAAAGATACTACTGGAAAATGTATATTAAATCTTGAGTAGAGTTCACTAGAAGGCATATGAGAGACTCAACTGGAAGAAAATTCTTTGGTCTGGACAACAAACACTGCACGTTATCAGAAATACAACATCCCCCCTGTGATGCATGGTGGTAGCAGCATCGTGATGTGGGGATGCTTCTTGACAGCAGGTCTCTGAAGGCTTCTAAAGGAAGAGGGCAAAATGCTGTTTTGTTTTCCAGCAAGACCTTAAACATACAGCTGAGACTACAGAGAAATAGCTTCAGGACAGCAAAGTGAATGAAGTGGCAAAGTCAACCCAGACCTAAATCCAAGGGCTATTCACTTCTAATCATGTTTAGCCTGAGCAGTTTTATGAAGAAGGAAATTGTAGTGTCCATACCTGCAAGGCTAACTAAGACTTTTCCCCACAGGCTCAATGCTGTAATTGTCAACAAAAGTCCATCAACTAAATACTGACGTGAAGGGTGTAAATACATATGCAACCACAGATTTTATGTTTTCACTTTGACATGAAAAAAAAAATCTTTTTTATTAGTTCTTGTCAAAAATATTCAAATACACTGACCATGATTTAGTGTTGAAAAGCAATTAAAGGGGATAACTTCCAAGGAGAGGTCAACACTTTTTCTAGGCACTGGAAATTAATCAATGCTCATTCAAAGCACTTCACTGCCTGCATTGGGTTATCAAAAATATAACAATAAAACTCAAATTAACTGATACCTTGTTAGATATAACCAGCATTGTTAAGAGAGCTAACCCTAACCTTGTCTCTACATCATGGCTTTAAGTAGACTATAGAAGGGCTGTATTATTTTTTCATCAATTCAGGTAAGTATTTTTTTTTCTAAATGTCTGATGTGTAACTGAGCAGTTATTGTAATATGATTAAGCATGATTAAGTTACCCAAGATAAATATTCAAGACTTGTCTCGTTAAATGTCAACATTTTATTCTCTTTTCTAATCATTATCTAATTTCTACAACACTGCTCTGTAATTATGTTAATGTTATTAATAGAGCCTATTTGTCAGATGCCTGATGAAAAAAAATTGAAATTCAGTAGGACACGTAGATTAATTTGGCCACTGTTTGTTAATGTAACTCATTTTCTGAAATGGGGAATCAGTATTTTTTCTTAAATACTTGACATAAACAGGAAACTGGTTATGATGTGGATTTACTTCATCATTGCAACAATTTCACTTTCACAAAGGAGAAACTGAAACAATCAGTGTAAGCCATCTTTTTACTTAGACATGGCCATTATTGTAAACAGAAAATATTTCATCAAGTGGAGAACAGACAGACTGACAGACACATACAGAGATTCCTTCATGTAGCAGAGAGATGATCCAGCTGAGTGTTAAAACTCTGTTATGGGTGTTTGTTATAGATAACACAACACTTACACATGTAATGCATGCAAATAAATGTTGATCGAACTTAAATTGAATTGTAAGATGAATGATATTATCAGGAGTCACATTTTTCCTCATTTTGCTGACGCTAACTACCGACAGCAAGCAAGCCCCCTTTAACCTCGATGATCATGATCTATTCAGTGATGTAATTTCAAACCCTTTTCCTTCTGTGGTCTTTACATTGGAAAAAGTCTTCCCAGTGACGTTTGGAAAGTATCCAAACCCCAAAATTAACTGCTGCCTATTCAACAGGTTCAAAACCTGTCTTGACTGTGTCCTATTATCACTTTTCTTCTGCACTGGTTTCTTTATTTTATTGTTTTAACGTGATCATTTTTGTTGTTATTAATGTGTCACTTCATATTCTACATGTTTTTATTGTATGTTGATGTTTTAGTGATGCAAATGAAGTGTTAAATTGTTTTTGCTCGTATGAGTTTTTGCAAATACAAATGTCAGTGTGGTAATACATTAAAATAAATGTTGACTAAATTGAAAAAGTCATTATGATTCAATTATATTAAGCAAGATATTGTGATTATAGATCTATAAATCTATTTCTATAATGAAAAATGGCAGCGACATATAATTTTTATGCACCATTTTCTTGAATATATCATCTTTTTATGTCGACACAGATCAAACGTTTGTTCAAATAAGGTGAAAAATCTATAATTTCCATGAACTTCAGATACATTTCCCACGACTGTACATATATTTTCATTGCATACATGGGCATCTGGTTATGTCTGATTGGATTCTTGGCTTATAAAGTAGGGAGGTTGCCTTAAGGAATGGCATATCTTAACAGGGGCTGGAAGGTGGAACGGTGGTTAGCACTGTTGCAAGAAGGTCACGTTCCGGTGAGGACACCCGGGATCTTTCTGCATGGAGTTTGCATGTTCTCCCCGTGGGTTCTCTCTAGGTTTTCTGGCTTCCTCCCACAAGTCCAAAAAACATGTTGAGGTTAATTAGTGATTCTAAATTGTCCGTAGGTGTGAATGTGAGTGTGCTTGGTTGTCTGTCTCTAAGTGTAGCCCTGCGATAGACTGGTGACCTGTCCAGGGTGTCCCCTGCCTTCGCCATAAGTCAGCTGGGATAGGCTCCAGCTCCCCATGACCCTAGTGAAGATTAAGCGGTGTATAGATAATGGATGGATGAATATCTTAACAGTTTATCTGTATGCAACCTTTAAAACGCAGGCCAAAACTTTAATCATAGTAACTCAGATGGGATTAAATTGCACACACAGACAGTTGCTGACACCATAAATGCATAGTTGTTTTAAAGTACTTTAAGTGTCGTATTAAGGCGTTGGACCACCACATGCCACCAGAACAGATTCATTACACCTTGGCATTGATATGTCAAGTTTTTGGAACTCTGAATTACTAAAGGGATTTAACACAATTTTAAAAAAATTTTAAACCCTCCTTCAGCTGGGGAGAGCAACATCCAAAATGTTGTTCAAATAGGTTGACACTTGGTGACTATGAAGGTCATGAGTCACACTCATCAGTTAATACTCACCAATCAATGACCCCTGATGTCCTTGAAGAGACCACTACCATCAGGACAGAAATGTTTAACCACCACAGGTGATCACTCAAGACAATATTGTACTGATTTGCAGTGTGCTCTCCTAATTGAACAACAGGCCCCACTTGCTCCATTGCTCATGGGCACCTGTGATTACATATTTTTATACAGTAGCAGTCTCTGCAATACTAATAAAGCAGCTTGTCTTACCAGTACAAGACAATATGTAAGGGATAATGCCCGACGAGGTGTCCATTATCAGAAATTAATGGACGACGCGGAGGCGTGAACCGTCCGACGCGAAGCGGAGGACGGTTGCTTGCCTTAACTGTACAGCATATTACCACATGGGTCATTCAAGTCAGTGAATGCCCCATGACTGCCATTTTTAATTCAGCAGTTTTTTTTCTTTCGTGGTCAATATTGATTGAGTAGACCATGTGCCAAATCTGGGGTCACAGGTAACATTAGCTTTAAATTTAATAAATTAATAAAATTTTATATTAGGACAATGACTGAGCCGGTATGATAGGTACAACCACTCTAATAGTGATCCCAACTGGATGAGTTACATAGTATTGTTGTCATGGAAAAATCATGATTTTCTGACTCATAATGCTTCAAATAATTTTATGAAAAGTGATAATAAAAAAATATGCAAAAATCAACATGACCCCACCCCTCCTAAAGATTTTTTTACACAAAAAGTTACACCACCTGTGGCCAAAAAATGCACACATTTTATTTGAAAAAAGACAAAAAACAACTTCTACATGGTCTCAGTAGCCCTGCAATTTACAGTTACCATATAAGGAAATTATTACATTTGGTTCGATATGGACTTTACATTTCCTTTTTGTGTGCGTAAAGTTCGACATAACAAGTAGTGACATGTGTGCGCGCACAGACACTCACGCGTGCGCGCTGGGGGACGCGCTCTCTTCTTCCCCCCCCTCCCCACTGCGCTCTGACCGGTTAGAAATTCAAAACACAACCGCCTTGCACAATCTCCCGTCCTGCACCGCGGCCTTGAAAAGCCTCTGACGGTTATTTTAATTTATCATAAAAAATAAATAAAAATCACAGGAGCGATATTATTCAAAATGAACGGCATGGATGGATTGTGCTGGTCGACAGGCACATTTTGGTACAGTCGAAATGTCGCTGCGCGCTCGTTTGAATTTCTATTTATTTTTTGTGTGTGTGACGGCGGTGTGGGGAGCAGAGGAGCACAGCGGTTGGCGCCACTTTCAAATTCTCCACTGACACAGAATGAGAGTCCGGCTTCAAATACATTTACACACCACTGAATTTCTCGTTTTCATAATTACCTTAAGACGAGGAATATCTTAACTCTATTTCTGTTTTGGACACTTTTTTTCATCGGAAGGTAAGCATTTAATATTTTCCAAGTTTTGTTAGATGTGATACTTAGATATTATTGTTGCATTAATATTTGCACTTACATAATGTGATTTTTGGTACTTTTTATTGAGGAAAGAAAACGAACTCATTCTAAGTTAGGGTGTTACTGTATAGTAAAGCCGTGTGTAATGTCCCTGCTTAGCAGGTTGTAATGAGCTGCTGTTAGAAACAAAGGCTGCCCTGCTGAAGCACTGCACGGCTCTTTTGTCTGGCAGCTGCTGCTTTATTCGGCTCTACAATGAAACAGGTCGGTTTAAAAACAACTTAGCCTTTTCTCTACATAGCCTTAAGTTAACATTGGATGACTTGTTTATATTTCTGTACAAAAGAGTTTAAGAGATATCTGAGTTTAAGTGATAAGTGAGTATGTCGAGGAAGCGGACACTCCCCCAGTCATAGCCCCCTCCCCAAAGACCCCAGCCCCCTCCGGCCGTTGACTGCGACACCTCCTGACTAAACTTTAACCGTATTAAAATGAAGCAAATACGTTTCGGTGAGACTGGACTTAGAGGAATAACTAGCTTTATATTTCTTTTAAAAAAATAAAAAATAAAAAAAAGGCTACGAAAACCCACTGACTCAGCAGTTTATCGAGGACTCGCCTGCCTGTCATTACGCTGTTAGAAGCCTGTCGACTGTTCGACAGACACTAACTTCACCTGGAGACAATGTTACGATTTCACCGCACGCGACTTCTATCCTACTGCTAATCACTCACATGCAAACTTTCATAGACAGCCAGGCTTTATAGAAATTGACGTTTTTAATTTAGTGTGTTTAAAATATAGATCCAGGGCTGGTCATTAGATTAATTCGATACCATGTAGTTAGTTATAAATAGTTGACTGAGTTTAAGTTGGTAGAATTTGCCAATAAAATAAAAAGCTTTTTTTTTTGTTACTTAAACATCATTTAGTAGTTCATGTAATGTACGGTAATAACTTGCCAAACAGTGCACGCACTTCGAAAATCCCATGTGAATTAAAAAGAAACAATTATTGTGTATGTAATTTGTTCGAATGGATTCTGACATGTGAGTGCATCAAGATTTCCACATATTCCTCCCTGTCCCTCCCACTGCACAGTCCCACATTTCAGTGGGTCTAAGTAAAATCCTGTCTGTGGTGGGGGGGGAAAAAAAGAGCAGATCGTAAGTTTTAGAGTTTGCATCTATGGTTAAAATACCTTTTGGTGATTTATTTAATTCAGTTGATCCTGTAAGTCAAGTAGTCAGCTGAATTTTAATTTTGTCCTATGGTCAAATACTATATTTCAGAACATGTGCACATATTCTGTGATGAATACAGTTAGGTGTGACTGAAACAGGTGCTTACAGAAAGCAAATCTCTTTCATGATCATCTTTACGATCAGTGTCTATGCAAATGATTAATATCTATCAATAGATTTAACCAATGAATAAATAATAAATCATTAAGTATTTCAAATGAGTAATAAGTCACAAGTTCACAAGTTACAGTAGCTTAAAGTAATGTCCCAAATTATCATACAGTCTCAGCTACAATCCAAAGCATCCAAACTGCAGTTTACAATGAAATCAGGGGGGGGAAAAAGCAAAGATTAATTTTATTCAAAAAGCTGTGAATACACAATTTATTGGAGTTGTCCTGAACATTGTGAAATTTGTCTGTTTCCGGTTAAGCTGATTAATCGATCGTTTGTTCAGGGCCACATGGGCCATATTCAAAGACGTCATAAATGGCGGGCAATAAAATTCACGACCAATTAAAATACTGATTGCCACAATTCTTTCAATTTATTACTACACTCAGGAGAGGTTTCTGAACTAAATATGAGATAATAGTTTGCTAACAGTAAAATTCAGAATGTGCAAAACTCCACTATCATATAATCTTTTTGAAACATTCCATTTTTACATCACTTTAGATCTATTTAGCAGCTGAAATGTGCTTTTTATATAATGCTGTGACTTTACTCATATGTTGTCTGACTTTCAGAGCCACTACAGTACAAATGTATCTGTCTTTTTAATCATTTAGGAAAGAAATCTGCTGGAGGTTATGGCAGGTGTTATTTCTTATGAATTTGACTGTTATTGTTGTAATAATCATTTGATCTATAAATTGCCAGATATAAGTGAAAAATTACCATCCCAGTTTCTTAGAGCCCAAAGTGACATGTTCAGACTGCTTGTTTTGTCTAACCCCCAAAGATATTCGTTACAAGCCAGAAAAAACAGCAAATCCTCAGACTTCTCTGATAAAACATTCATTTGTATCACAATATAACTATTCATAGTTGCAAAAATTCAGTGCATTTTTAGCTTTCTGGATTGGAGCAGTTTAAACTTAGAAGCTGCACAAAATTAGAGCTGGATATTGAGTTTGAAATATTTTATTAATAGTTCCAAAACCGGATCCCTAGAATTTTTCCTTTGTTGAGCAATCACCAGTTTTTCGAGCAAAAGCTTCTTCTTCTTCTTTTCCACTTCACAAAATAGACCCAACTCCTCAGCTGCAGCAGGCTTTATTCTTGTCTGAACACAAACAACCATACAAGAATATTGCATACAGAAAATTGTAGACTATAATTAACAGAATCTTAGCTCAAATGTGGAGAGTATTCATTTCAAAACTTTATGTAGCAGTTTGTGAACAGACCAATTATGGTCAAAACCCAGCAAGTGCTCAAAATGAGGAGATTTGACATGGACATCTTAAGAAAACACGTGTGGGTCTGGCTGGTTTAATGCCATGCCTTACATTATCCTCACATTAGAATGATGGTATGATGTCACTCTGGAGACTGGTGGTCATTACGAACTGTAAGTCTTTGGTAAATGTTATTAGAATACTTTGTATTTTGATGCCGTCCTGGAAGGTTGATTGTGGTAACTCGTGTTATACGAAGTAATGCTCTAGAATTGAGGCCATTTTTGTCTGGGTGAAGACTGTATTCAACCAACGCGGTGCTTGCAGAGCCTTGGTCTTTTTATGTGCACTGTTTCCTTTTTCTGTGTGTGTGTACGCATGTACACGTAACAGAAAAGGGGTGGGCAGGGCCTCAGTGTTCTCCTGGTAAAGCAGTGTAGTTTGAGAGCAGCACTTTCAGCAGTGTTAGGGCCAGCCTCCTTCCTGCCGACTCCCATTTCATGACCAAATTACATGACAAAATACAGGGAAGTCAGGCACACTGAGCACAGCCATTACCGCAATTAGCAGCAAAATTCTGTATTAACACTAGTCCGCCTGCGCTACTGTGCAGCTCTTTCCTCCTCTGTGTCTTGGCATATAGAAGTTTGCTCGCTGTACTCACTTCCCTCATATGTTTGCTGTGGTATATGGTTTTTATTTAGCAACTTTAGCCCTAAAAGCAGACTTCTCAAACAGTGTGTATGAAAATGTAGAGAGCTTCCTCTCAGAGCCACACTTTCTTCATTTTATTTCCCTCCCTCTCCTCCCTCCCTGTCTCCTCAGTCTTTTTCTTTCAGTCTGACTGAAAGCTTGGCAGGCTTACAGCCTCAGCGCTCGGCACAGCGCAGCAACCCCCTCGCCTTCCACAAAATAATTTTTTACTCATAAACCGTAGCTCTGACAGACCCCTCTTCTCACACCTGTTTCACACACACACGGGGGGACAACATGATTTTTTTTCAGATTTTTCGGCGCCTCCAAAAATGTTGATTTGTATTGTAGAAAGTGATTGCTGGGGAAAAAGGCTGCAGCCCTGTAGGTTTTTATGCCTACTGAGCCTCCTCACTGTCTCAGTGTGCGTAGTTAGTGCTTCAGCGAGGCAGAAGGCAGCACTGAGGAGGACTGGGACACACAAACTCACATAGCTAGGAGGTGAGGATGTGAAGGGCCAGGAAGGAATACCGGGGGTGAGGGGGTGAGGGGGTGGGGGGGGGGGAATCAGTTTTTGGGGGGGCAATTTTTGGGACTGGGACCAGAAACCCCCCACCCCCATCCCCAACCCCCCCACCCCCCCTGACATCCCCCCTCTTACTAGGAACAGAAGCAGGAGCAACCAGAAACCCCTAACAGGCCTTTTTTTCTGCTCTCTCCAAGCCATTATAGTAGAATGGGTATATTCCCACTGATAAGTGTTTGTATGGAGCGTGTGTGTGATGTTGTGATGTTTCTAGGCTTGGCGTTTTTCCTGTTTTCATTTTTATTTGAATATCCTTGTCATCCTGTAGCCCAAATGTAGTGCCTGTGTGTGCGCGGATGTTGTTTCTTTTGTTTTTTTTATTTATTTTTATTTTTCGAGGACTAGTCCTGACTGTTAACTTGTTAGTCTGTGGTTCCTGACACTGTCCCTTTTGATAAGAGCATCCAGACTAACAGAAAGGCATGAAGGTGAGAGGGACTTGTTACCAATGTTTTTAGTTAGTCAGTATTTAAGCCTAGATAGTCCTTCCATCATGTGGTTTAGATCTCAGCAGCAGAAGGTAAGTGAATCTTTTTTTTTTTTTTTTCTCTTAAGTGTGTAAAATGGCCCCTGTTGCTTGTGAATAGGGGAACAGCAGGCCACAGACAGGAGCTTTCTCAGCTCTGTGCTGCTTCTTTCTTCCGTTCCCTCCACCACAATTTTAGCTGTGCTCTTTTCATTTTCTCCCTCACTCCCTCCTCTGTCTACCTCTCTCTCTGTTTCATGTTTTTTTTTTTTTTTTTTTGAATGAGGCTGGAAGTTTGGGTCTGAATCTAACGCTTGTCTGTAGCTGCTTTCCCTGCTGGCATGACCCCTTGTTTCAAATCCAGTCACCTTCCATCAGCAGAGCTCTTTTTGACTGACTGTGGTCGTATGGCTTTATAAGGCTTCATGTAGCTGTAGGTCTCAGCATTAACATTTCTAATGAGATTTTTTTTGTTGTTTTACTATATTGAAATAGTTTCTCTGGTATTCAATGTATAGCAGACAATTTCCGATCCATGAGCATTTTTATTACATACAGCCTTTCTGAAAGTAAAAATCTACACTACAGAAGTGTGATGTTAATCAGCCATGGTTTCTTCCTATCTTAGACAGCACACCTCGTAGCAACTGCACAGTATATTATGTATTATGCATACTTTTTTGTGTATAACCACTAATTAATTTGAATGACTCATCATTTTATAAAAATGAAATCAGAAACAAATGCAATACTTCAGTTTTAGACTAAAATGATGAGTTCTCTGGTTTCTCCTTCTCCAAATTGAGGATGTGCTGCTTTTCACTGGTTTCTGCGACTATAATTATGTGATTATGTTTGAGTTTTGAAATGTTAGTTGGATTACACAGACATTTGAAGTTTGGGAAGTTCTAGCAGACATTTTTCTTATTTTCTGACATTTTAGAGACCAAGTAATTAATTCATTAATTAAAAGACAAAAAGTGCAGATTGATCAAAATCATTAGTTGCAGCACAACAAAGCAGACATCAAAGTTTGCAGTCACATCCTATTCATAACGAACTGTAGTACCTAAATTATAAATTAATTAATGCCTTACAGATTAACAGCTCGTTAACTAATTTCTTAGTTAATTCATTGTTGAAGTCATTTACGAAGAAAAAATGTCAAACAGCTTTTCTTCAAACTGTTGGTTACACATGAAGATGTTTGCACTGAAAATGTGCGATTCTTCACAATTTCATAGACTAAAAAACTTTTTAAAGGATGTTTAATTGATGGTTAGTTCTTTCCCCTCTGTAGCTATCTCTTTGTCATAGTTGTATCTGCAGTTTGTTGTGGCAACACTGGAGAAACACATTTGTTAAAAATATAAATATGTAAATGGAAAAGGTTTGGCCGTCATATATCTTTAAATGCCTTGGTTAAATTAAATAATTATGGGCAATACTGAAAATCAGTGTGGAATAATATTCTCTAATAATACTGAAATCTTATAAGAGGTTTTTTTTTTGTAATGAAGGTACTATTTGGCATTTGTTTACTTTGCTAAATTAGTCCCCCCACCCCCCCACCCCCCACCCAACCCAACAGATTCAGTCCTCACAATGCTGTACCTATTTTGATGATTTTCCAAAAATGTAACTATATCACAACATATGTCATTATTACAAATCCTTTTTAAAAAGTATATTTGCATACAGCTCTTGCTTCCTGTGAGTGTGGGTTCAACGGTTTGGAAAGAGCTCATGTGTTTTTTAATACATGCTTACGTGCTCTTAAATGAAGTATACCAGGTTTGGATAATTCCTGAATGTATGTATGTCTTGCATCCTTCTGCAGCAGCAGTTTGTATTTTCTTAGATTCTTCTCTGACACATGAGAGACTGAGCTTCATCCCACTCAGCCTAGATTTAGGAATAAAAGTGAACATAGTGTGTACATGGAGAACTTCTGAGCTGGACCAACAAATAATCGTTTTTAATAATGTTGTACAGTGCCACATCGCCTACACATGCCCTGCCAGATTGCCCTGCCCTGCCACTAACTCATCTTTTCCTATTCTAGTGTGTAAAGTGTGACCCTCTGCAGGCCTGCAGGTAAGATGCTGTTCAGCTGAGCACACCACTCCCTTCATCTTTTTTCCTCTTGCTACAAACTCCAGCTGCTGTCACTTTTAGTCTCGCTTTTTTCTCTTTTCTATTTTGAGTGAGTTTATATCAGCGTATGATGATGTTCTAGACCAGGCTAATATGATATGAGTTAGTTTTGAGTTATAATAGCAGAAATTGATCTGCTGTCTACAGTTCGTATAAACTTTAGCTATGAAAAAGAAATCAATGTCTGGGAATGACTCTGGAAGAAGAAATGAAAAATAATAGAAAAAGATGTTGTTTTACACTTCCAGTATAACACAAATTTAGAGTGAGTCTGATGCAAAGAAAATTTTCTAAGTCATCCTTTTTTCTCAAAAAAGTCCTCAAAAAAACCCAACTATTGATAAAGAGTGATTGTTTCATTCATGGAGCTGTTTCTAAGTTACATAACTTTTTAGAGGTCATTGTCAGCATCTTGAAATTGAAGCAGATTACTGGCAGACAATTTTTTTTTAAATGCATTTCAAACATTTTGATGAGACATTAAGGTGTGTTTTTGCAGTGTGGAAATGTTTTTATATCCTTATGTGCAGATATTTCACAGTTAGTAGCAAAGATGTGAAGAACCCCCTTCCGCAGCTTTGCAGTTGTTTCCTGACTGCTTCTGCTTTTTATTTCTGGTGTTACTGTGTTTCAGTCATCATCATGGGGATTTTCACAGTGACTTCCACTGTGCAGCTGGCCCTCAGGTTTATCACAGGCAGGATGTAGTCATATTTAGCATTTCTTTTCAGAGCATGTAAGAGCATCATCACAAAAGTAACATACCAGTTATTTTGTAACATCAAATGGTCCTAATCAGTGTAAATGTGTTTGTTGAACTTGTGCATTTATGTTCACTAAGCGCATTTTTGCACAGTGAGGGGGGGAGAAGAGAAAAAAGAAAAATATGGTATTCCAAATCGACATATATATTTATAGCAGATTTTATTTTCCTACAATAATTATTGAAATTACTTGACAAACAAATGGTACAAAGCATACAAAAATGACTGTATGTCAGTTTTCCTCATCAAAAAGATTCAATTATTATGACCTTTATTATATATTCTTACACATTTGTCTGCAGTTAACTGCTACAAAAAAAAGAAAGAAAAGAAACCCCACAAGCAAAGTGCAACTATTACTGCATAGATTTTACATTTACTTTATAGTTACATTTTATACATGATGATATTAAGACATGGTTTGTGTAAATTGAGCAGATTAGTAATCAGTAACTAACTGACCACAGGAAAATGAGAAAAGTTTCCCTGTTATATATCATATTTTTACTATATATAATTATAACAGATGTTTTGTTTTTCTCTGGTGTGCAGCCCGAACCAATAAATGTGATGGACGAATGGTTTTAGTGTGTCCAGGGTGCGCTCTAGCAGCACATCATGTTTTGCAGATATGTGCTGAATCACTCCAAATCATTATGTGCTGCCACTGTGAGCCTTGGGATTCTCAACAACACACTGGGATCTGCCCTCAGTCCGACTTCACGTCCGGCTTACACTTGTGACTGCAGCAACTCCTCTTACTACTTCTTATCCTCTTAAAGGTCAAAAGTGAAACACATGCTTTTTCAATGTGGTTGTGTGCATATGTGTGTGTGTGTGGTTTCTACTCTATGTGAGCAGCTTTATCTTCATTACTGACACATCAGTGACAGGTTTAATTTATGTCATTCAGAGTGTTGTTAAAAAAATAAATAAAACAAACAAAAAAAACAAATTGCTGTGGTATCAAATTAGCATCACTGTATAATCATTTTTACCAGCAGTGAGCACAAATTCAGATGTATTTTATTGCTAGTGTAAGTTATCAGCCCTGTGTCATTCAGTGAGCAAAGTGGAGAAACACACTCACCTGCAATCCTTTATCCACCACAGTGTTCCTGCCTCTGGAATGAACCCTGTCCTAACAAGCGTTTTAGTCTTCTATTCTCTGACAATAAACACATTGTTTGTGCCTGTGGGCTCGGACTCCACCACTTCCTAATTATAGGGATTTTCTATAAGAGAGTATGAGGATCATAAAACAAAACATGATGTGGCTACAAATTGAGTATGATTGAATGAGAGAATGACTGCTTAGGATGGGCATTTTGCTGCCTTGTATTGTACAAGAAATTACAAGCAAAAGAAAGCATTTTTGCATCACTTATAACCTGTAAAGTATAAAACCAAAAGGATCAGTCACATTTATGACTTTGTTTTTTGTGGTGTAATTAGCGACTGGAGTAAAATGCTGCTCAGCTGACTGCCGTGAGCCACTGTTTTTACTGTTTACTGATACCTTCATAGGAGCTAATAGCATGGAGACTATTTCCTCATCATTAAAGGTAGAGTCATAAATTTAAATCCAATACATTTTTTTTTGTGCACTAAAAGAAAAGTGGGGGAGGGATGTGGCGTGGTGGAAGTGAGTGGGGCAATAAATTCTTCACAACTAACTAGATATTTAATAACTTACTATTAAATATGGTAACTAGCTGAATATCAACATTTTTTTCTACAGCATCACAGATATATGTCTTTATTTAAACAAAGCTACAGCTGACAACTATTTCATTTTAATGTTTTTACCAGCATAGACCAGTTTAATTACATCAACAAACATCGAATTTATTGAAATAATTTGTTGAACGTGAGCTCTATGTTTGGAGACCACCAGGTGTCTAATGTTACAGTAGAAAAAAAAGAGTTGGAATGTAAACTGTGAATGCATTCACAAACACACTGATAAACTGAGAGCACATTTCAGGAGAAACTCTAAGTAAATAAAGTAGAACTTCCAGAGCATGTATCTGTTTTTTTGTTTTGTTTTTTGTTTTGTTTTGTTTTTAAAAGATGTTGTTGGGGGGAAAAAATAAAGTAGTGTATTGGAGTATTTACTTGTGTGCCATCTAAGTTAAGGGACAGCCGAATAGCTGCTGTAAAAAAAATAAAATAAATAAAAAATAATGTTTTGTTACATCATTTTAAAACAAGAGAGTCACTGCTACGAGGGTTTCATCTCAAAATACTTCTGCTCTGAACTTTATCCTTTCATAGAAATTAGCTATCAAATAGGACCTTAACAGTCTAATTTATGCTCTATTCTGATTGGCTGATGGTCACTTTGTTACATACAGTATATGCTGTTTTTTTTTTTTTTCTTTTTCAAATAGTGATAAAATAAATGTTCTTTCATTAACTGGGTGAACAAAAAAGCATCTTTACACCAAGGTTTCTTTTAGATTATACATTGCAGTGTTTACATAAATGCATTTTAACCATATGACACTGTGAAGTCTGCTCATTGTCTTGTATCAGTTTGCCAAAACCAACATATGTACTGCAGACATGTTAAAAAAATGTCTATCATAGAGCCAATCATTATCTTGTATTATTAAAATAATAGAAGCAACTATTTCTGCATAATCAAATATCAGCTCTGCAGAGTTGTGGGGCCAGTGTGTGACTTGTTACCTGATAGCAGCCAAAGCTAATCAGTATTCCTGAAACTACAAGTATCACAACTTTTTGGGGGCCAAGAAAGAAATAATAAATGCGATAATGTAATTATAAAATAACAAATTCGGTATTTATAGACATCTCGGTGCCAAACACATCTGTCACTAACAGTATGTGCTTCTTCCTCATGGAGTAGCCACAACAACCTGTCACTGTAGCAACATCTGTTTCTGCTGTTACAGTAACTCCATAATAAGTCAAGGCAAATGTACTCCATTACACAAAACAGTGATTTGTGTGCACAAATTAAAAAAACAAACAAAAAAAAAAGATTCCAGGCTAAAGAATACTTTTAACTATGACAACTACACATTATAATGAAATATTAAGCTATAATCCAAAATGGCCGGCTGGTAGATGTATTTTCATATTACTGCTTTAGTGTGTGTAGTTTCTATCTGTGGATTGTGTTAAACAGTAACTGTTGTGTTGCACCAAGTGTATAACTATCCTGGTTAGAACTAAACACCA
This sequence comes from Stegastes partitus, assembly GCF_000690725.1. Classification (NCBI taxonomy): domain Eukaryota; kingdom Metazoa; phylum Chordata; class Actinopteri; family Pomacentridae; genus Stegastes; species Stegastes partitus. The sequence goes on from NW_007578287.1 coordinate 164,910, forward strand.
CACTGACCCCAAGTGTCGGTCCTTATTGAAGGAGTGCTGGCAGAGCATGCAGCAGGAACATGTGCTATGTTTTGCTGCTTTTATTTTATCTTATCTTATTTTATTTTTATTTTTTTTTAGCAGTTGGCCATCGCAATGCTGCCCAAGTAGAGTTTAACCTAAGATATTTTTTCCCATACATTTACTGTGATGAAAACTAAGATCTTTACCGAAAACATTTCTGCATCAAATAAATGAAAACACCTTTTCAGGTTAACTCGAAATTGAAACCTGCAGCTCTATACTAAGCAATGATAATGAAAGTGTTGTCTTTGTATCTATTTACTATATTTATTTGATTGTAGGATTTTAGGTATTTATTGTAATGAATACATAATTAATATAAATATAGATGCATCACCTTTAATCTGTACATGATGAAGACTTCTACATAATACAGCTATGTATCAAATTTATAGTCATACAGTCTGACCAGCAATATATTTAGAAAATACTTGTAGAGAATTTAGTTTAAATTAATTTTTCATAAGAAATGTTGGCATTCATTTACTAAATTCTTCACTGCATGTATATGAATATTTGTATTGTGAAGTTTATTACCTGAAATAAGTTTTTTTCTAAATATAATGTTTATATAGTTACAGTAGTTTTTAAATATGACCAATCCTTTAAAAAAAATGGGCGAAGATTAACAAAACTCTGTGGCTATTTTGTTGTTTGACAAGAAATTTAATTTGTTGTTACAAGGAATAATCTTTTCACAGTATTCAGTTTGGGAAAAGTGAGAAGTCACCAACCAACTTTTGTTTATACATCCAAAACTGAAGTTAGGCATATATTTGTGAAAAATCTTTCTGTATTGACGAATGAGAGTCTGGTGCTTTTTAAGTACTACTTTGTGTAAACGTATCTGTAAAAACTCACAATCTGTGTCAGGCTGTAGCAGCACATCATTACTGGTATTTCTCCTTTCTGCATTACCAGCATGATATGTGCTGCTCCTTCCCGACATACACCACTCTGCATTATCATGATCCCACAAAAAGGAACACGTTATTTTATAATGTGTATCTCTTGTACTATTTTGCAATTACTGACTGTTACATATGCTATTAATAAATGGCTAGTATTTGAAATAGTGTCTGGTCTTTTAATGATTTAGGCTCTTGTTTTTTGGCACTTCTCATGTATATGTGTGTATATATAGATAGATATATATGAAGAGTTCGTTTGCAAACCAGATAACTCCATCTTCACAAACCTTCAGAAAAACCACTTTTCTATCGTCTACCTGAGACAATATCAATCAAACTTAAGTTATCTCTATTTTTGTCATGTCATTTCTACTGAATCAAATCCACTCAACTTCAGTTTGACTGATATTATCTCAAGCAAACAAAAAAAACAAGTTTTCTGAAAATCTACAGAAATGGAGATATCTGTTTTTGCAAATGAACTCTTCATATGCTCATATATATATATATAACAACTGTCTACATTGCCTAAACTTATAATACAAGATGCTGTATTTATACTTTTGACCTATGTATTTTTTTAATACTTTCAGAAGACCTATAATAAATCTATAGAAGAACTAAAATGCGTGATTGTTTTACATGTGTTTCAGTCATTTCAGTATAGAAAGTTGTGAGTTGGGAACTCAAATTTGCCATAAGTTGATAAATGCTACAATGGGCGGCTGTGGCTCAGGTGGTCGAGCAGATTGTCCGCTAATCGCAATGCTGGTGGTCCCCCATCCCTCCACATGTCCAAGTGTTCCTGATGGCAGGCAAGCAACTTGCATGGCAGCTCTGTTGCTATTGGTGTATGAATAGGTGACTAAGAAGCACATTGTAAAGCCCTTTGAATACCACTAAGACAGAAAAGCACTATACAAATGAAGAGCAGCCAGTTTCCATAGACAGGACTGACAAAGAATAAGAATGACATCCCTTGTTACATTATTTCAGTTTCCAGAATGATGTTCTACACTAATATACATACGTTTTTTTGACAGTGACACGGTTTTTGTAATGTTGCCCGTTCACACCCATCTATGCAACGGATTTGAAATGAAGCAATCTAGATGTGACTGAGATGTTGACTTCTTTGCTGTAGCTCAAGGGACTGAACAAAAATAATTGCATAAACTGCCAAGGAATTACAGCCTTGTTTTTGAAATAGCCCCTTCAATTTCACAGCCTCCAAAATATTGGACTGATGAGCAGTTTCACGTCCAGGTGTTGGCCTGTTTTCTTGCAATTTCATGATAAATTAAGGAGATTGAAGATCTGGGGTTGATTCCTAATTTTGCATTTGGTAGCTGTTCAAGGCATTTTTCAATATGCGTTGTAAAAGGCCATCATTAGACCTGGAAACACAGACCAACATGAGATACAGCAGACACTTTAGGAGAGGCCAAATAAACATTTTGATGCATTTGTACAAAGAAGGAATGCATTGGCAAGCTCAGCAACACCATAAGACCTGATTTTTTTCCTCAGTGAAGAAAAAACCCCTTATGACATCTAGTCAAGTTAGATCACTCTTAAGGAGGAAGTTCAAGAATTGTGAAAGATCAACAGCAAAGATACACCTTCATAAATTTAGATACAGAGGATCTAAGTCAAGATACAAACAACTGGTACCACTCAAGAATGGAGAGGCAAAATTAGACTAAAAAACATCTCAAAAAAGCCTGCCTGGGTCTGGAACAAGATTCATTGGATGAAAGCAAAGACAAGTTGTATCACAATGATGGAGAGGAAAGAAAGGGCGAACACCTAAACAAGGTATAGTATTATGGCATGGGCATGTATGGCTGCCAATGGAGCTGGATTAATGGTGTTTATTTATGATGTGATTGCTGATAGACATAGGAGGATGAATTCTAAAGTGCACAGAGCTATATTTTCTGCTCAAACTAACATGCTGCAAAACTAATAGGACAGCAGTATGATGGATAATGACCTGAAATGTGCTGAAAAAGAAAGCAAAGTGCTTCTTGAGGCAGACAAATGGCCGACCTTAACCAAACGGAGCATGCTTTTTACTTACTGAGGTCAAAACCTTGGTGACGTCCAGGATTCCAGACTTCGGGGCAGTCACATTTAACCCTAAGAAGTTTAAAGGACTAAAAAAAAAAACAAACACAGACTGTTCTTCTTGGTCAGTCAGTGGTCAGTGTAATATTTTTGTTAAATGCCCCGGAATAAAAGTCGAACGTCTACACTTCAATTACAGTACTTAGTCAGGCTGTAAACACGTGAAAAATAGACAGAGCTACCTGAAGTTGGAATAATAAATGTAACAGCGCAACACAACCAAGGTCTGTGCTAGTACATAAGTACATAGTAAATTCTGTTACTCAGATACTAAGATCTCTTGGATTACTACATACTCAGATAAGTGTTAAGTAGTATAATTATTTTTTTACAATTACAAATGTTGACAATCAAATTTGGTGGCGTTAATATCAATGTGTACTAGCAGCTGAATAAAACCCTCAATGTCCAATAATGTCATCTCTCAAAAACGAACCTCAGGCTGACTGAGTGAGTCTAAATCAAATATTGTCACAAGTTACTTTATGGAAATATAGACATAAATTGCTGTTTGTCCTAAAGAAGTTCCTGCCACAAAACAATCATTGTTGCACACAAACACGCACACCTCTGCATTGGCTATGATCGCTACTAGTTACAAGTAGTAGTCGACCTTTTCAGCTGCATTGTGTTGTGATGATTGTGACAACTTTCTGCTGATGTATTTCTGTCCAACTGGACATGCACATCCCTGCTGCCATAACTCATTTCTTTGGTGCATCTAGTTGAGCCTTTCTTTTTATTTATTTATTTTTTTAAAAGTCAGAGTGGGAGATTCTAATACACCTGCTACCTGCAGCCAGCTGTTGCACAAGAACTGCATCTTTTTTTTATCTCAGTCATCTTGAAAACCAAAGCATAGTTGACACTGCTAATACACTACTGATTGTTTTTGTTTTTTTTAATTGTTCAGTGGTACAACTCTGCTTTGACAAAATAATACAAACCTGTAGAAGCCAATACCGTAATAAATTAGCACTTTTTAAAGTGTAATAGGCCAATAACATAATAACTGGCCAGTAACGTAATAAAAGTCCCAACGTAATATCTTTTTGCCAATAATCTAATAAGTTCTTATGTTATTGGTCTTTCAAAAAACATTTTTTTTGCAAATATAATGACCAGCCAAAAACGTAGTAAGTTATTACGTTATTGGTTAAAAGTTATTACGTTATCGGCTCAGGACTTCTATTACGTTATTGGCCCATTACATTTTTAAAAAGGCAAATTTATTATGTTATCGGCCGTTGTGACGATATTGGCTTCTACAAAACCAGTTATATGATGGTGTAAATTTAGTTTAAAAAAATAAAAAAAATAAAAAAGGCCCATTCTTCTTTCTATTCCGATTATCCACAAACCATAAAACTGTTACTGTTCACCCCATGAGGCTGATTTTCTCCCCCAGGATTGGTACCAATAGGAACTTTAAAAACACAGAGTATGGTGCCATGCAAAGGCATACTTTTTGAGAAATTGTTTTTTTTTAATTATATTTTTTTCTTTTATACGGTGTGTACTACTAATACATTATATATATATATATAGTATTTATTAGTCTAAAAGTTAAGATTAAATCCTCTTCAAATGTGCTCGTCATTCAGCCAGCTTAATGAATGAGATCCATTTATTTATTTATTTCCCAATTGGAGGTGTGAGACAGAGCACAGTTACATTCAATTGGAGGACATAAACGTCCAAGCTGTTAAAAAGTCGGCCAACATTTAAAGTGTCTGTCTTCACCTCAGTTATCTCACTACCCCAGGACCGAGTTTTCCACTCACGAGGTTACAGTGATGTGACAGACACACCACAAATGCTGACAGGTGAGTATTTTTACTGACCCACATAACTTGGATGACACTCTTGACAGGGTCTTGACTTTATGACCCTTACCAGCACATATTTCCTCCTGAAACTACACAACCTGTGTATGTCAAAAAAAGGAACAAATGAACAATATGAGTAATTGGTAGGTGTATTTTTTGAACTTTAGACAAAGCTCTTCTCTCTAATTCCTTATTATGCTAAACTAACAATGAAAAAATGAGCCTTAAATTAAAAACAAAAAAAACATTCAGTTAGTAGCTTCCCACATATCTCATGTCTCCCATTTTGCTAATCATCTTCTTGACAACTGCTGAAACTGCTTGAGAGCTCTAAATAGAGTTATGAGGGTGCTCGGCCTCACCAGAAAACAAAAGATGGTTTTTGCATTTTATTTAAACATAGTTTCCTTTAAGTTCAGTGCACTCAGTTCACCGATGTTAAGGCTTCGCTACGCTATCACAGAAGGCTCCATCCTGGTGCTCCAGATACTCCTCACTAGTAAGGATGATTTCATCATCACTCACAGTTATGACATTATACAGAGTTTAGATAGTGAGGTGTATGGGTCAACAGTGCAAAGCCACATTTAGCTGCTTCTGCCACCTTTGCTGTTTGGATGGACACAATGTCCTGGAGCAACGGCACACCAGCTTAAAGCTTTCCTCTTTTTCTTTGATTGCTTCCAAAATGAAAGTTTTTGTGGAAAGTGATATAATGCTTCAAAGTACAGAGTCAAGCCCCAAAACTGGAGTTACGCCACGTATTTTCGGGTTAGGCCGAGACCATTCTGAAGCATCCTCTTGGTAAGTAATCATTAGTTATCTTTTTAAATTGTTTTTTTATTTACTGCCTTTCTGTCAACTGCTACTTTATCTGGACATGTTTTATCTCAAGAAAATGAGACAATTATGTTGTTTCCTCATGACACAGGCCTTAAAAATAACAAGCAACGGCTCTTTATATTGTTAGTTTCACCTTAAATGGAAAGAAGGGGAAAGTGTACAATCTGTTTTTTTTTTCTTGTAACACTGTTGCTAGAAGGAAGAGATGTCGACACTTCATATTGAAAATAAACAGGAAGCAATCATGCATTCTCAAAAATGCCTACAGTACGCAACACTCTAATAACTGCTAAAACTTCTTGTGCTAACATCTGTCTAACTGAACAAAAATTGAACAAAATGTTTACGTTGTTGAGGCAGATATCTGCTGTCAAACCACTTTCAAGTTCCTTTGCAGAACAGTGTTTTATCTTGTTGATGCTACTGAGTTTCTCTGCTAAAATGTGTTTGTTTTCCTGGCTTCTCGTAAAAGATATACACCAAGTATGAATCTTAGTACAGCTTTGTCTCTGCATAAAGTTTGTCTTTAAACTTTTATTTTCTGGATACCCCTACAAAGCAAAAGCCAATGAGGAGGAGACGAAATGTCCTCCAAAATGTCTTGCAATAAAAAATAATTCAGACTCATCAGGGCCAACAAGCGTTAGTGGAGTTCTGCATGACCCAACGTAATCTCCAGTGGTGTAGTTCCTGTAACATGGGCGGCCAGCGTCATCTGGCTCACAAGATATTTCCAGTTTATCGCAACTCGTTTTCATAGTTTGTCCATCAGTTCTATGAAATCCGCAGGTAGTGAAAGGTCAGCGAGAGAGCAGAGGAAGGTCACCAGGGTTCATGATGAGGCTGGAGTCCAGGTTCAAGGTATCTATGAAGACAGAAAAAAAATGTAAACTTTAGGGCTGGACCCGAATATCCAAATATCTGAATATTCGGTCGTGGTGGTGGTATCCGGATAGCAATTTTGATATTTGAATATTCCCACATCTGCGCCGCGGGTCTGTCGTTTTTTGTAAAATGGTAAATTTGAAAATTCATGGATAACAGTAATAACTACACTTTAGCATTAAAAACATAATTTTGGTTAAAGAGCTTCTACATACTGGTGTAACAACCATTACAGAAACATAAAACATGATTCTGGTAATTAACGATGTTGTTAATTTAGGGCAGCTGTGGCATAAACCTTACATTGGATGGTGGTCTAATAAATTTGTTAAGCTGTGTGTGTGTGTGTGTGTGTGTGTGGGTATTTATGTATTTGATCAGTGAATCTCAGCCCCAAATCCAACGGCTATATCTTACAAATATACTTTTTCACCTTTAAAAAAAGTCAATAATTTCCAAGACAAACGGCCGCTGTAGGTTTGAGCAAATGTTGCTCAATTAACTATTTTCAGTGGCTGATTGATACACAATTGGTGCTTTTGTGAGTATTTGGGTTGTAGGACAGTGTGTGTGTGAAGCAGAGTCACAAAAAACTACATTTTGTGTGTTTGTGATGATAAAGGAACATGTCACCTAGTACCTGTGTATATAAAAACCTTAACACTTTTATAATATCCTATATTTTTTTCCACTTGATAAAAAGGGTTATATAAAAAATCTGCAAGTATGATCATATTGAATGATGATATGGACAGCCTTGACTTTTCTGTATGGTTAGAATTTATAATGACAAAGATAGGAGCTTAAAAATAAAGGTATTGAAATTACCCAGGAAATAGCATAGGGCTCAAAATACAAGGAAGATTCCAATAATACATTAAAAAAAATACAAATAACTGGTTGTACAAACACAATTTTTCTTTCTCATTTATTAACGAAGTATGTTTTTCTACCACACTACTTTTTTTTCTTCTTTTTTTAAACAAAATCACACCTGACAAAAACTAAATGTTGATCACAGAGTAAGTCCACAAGATAATGGCAACTTTTAATATATAACATTTTTTCTAGATTTAGTGTACTTTGTCGAGTAACAAAAGTGATATGTGTGGCTCATATCCCTCCTAAATGAATTGTTTATGAATTTTACCTTGATCAAAGTTGTTGAGCTTTTTGGAGTTGGATCCTTCATCAAGTCCCTCAATGTCCACGAGATCACTGTTGACATCTGAGTCGTTCAGAGCGCTGAGGGTCACATCTGCACATGCACAAAGAGGATGATAAATTGACTTAATTTTTATTTTTTTATTGGAGACTTACCCGATCTGCACCCTTACTCTAAATTTAGAACAAGTTTTCAGCTTAAGATTTAATAATTTCCGTTATGCGTTGTGCATTTTGTATCCAAAACAAGTAACAAGTGATTAATAAAATGTAATATACTGATGAGATACATCTATCACCAGAGGCCCCTATATCTGAATACACAAGGCATTGCTATACAATAGGATGTGCTCACTATCATTCTGCCAGTCCCTCTTGTGCATTACATTTTCCAATAGTGTTATGATTAGCACAACCACGGAGAAAGCTACATAATTGATTTGATCTTTACTCTAATAGGGAGTCAATTTTAAAATACAACATTTACAGCAGAACCGCTTTATGATGTGGAGATAAATTTGTTAAGTCTCACCTGCAGTTTTCTGTTTCTTCAGAGGAAGTTGGCCGGAGGGGGGACCCTGCAGTCCTGACGCCACAACCTGAGCTGTGGAGATGGCACCTGGAGTGCCCTGTGTTGCCCTGGCGACAGCAGCGGTGGCTTTTTTGACGACCTTCTTCGGGCCCTCAGAGGAGGCGGGAAGAGGTCCGTCTTCATACAGTTTCCTCTTCACTGTGCTCTTTGTCTGACAGCTGGAGGGAAGATGGGAGCTAAACTGACTTTAGTATTTATATCAAGTCACATGGGTCACATCTGCATTTGTATGCAGCGGGTCAGCATTTGGATTCAGCTTTTAGACCTGTAAATGTCACTTTTTTAAGACTTTATCGAGTGGGAGAGAGATTTCTCAGAAAGAATCAGACTGTGTAGATTCTCAGTCATGCAGGTCAGTTTCAACCTTGGAGCTTCAGTTGAAAACTACTAGACTTCTTTTTACAGTTATATTGGCATCTACTACAAAGAATATTCAATCAATAGCATTCCTGACTTGACCAAAAATGACCGTTATGCTCAGAACCATGCTAAAAGAGTACAGTTACCTAACATGAATAACAATTTTACACCAGCATTCCGTTCTTGCATCATTTGCAGTTGCAGCTCTTTTTACTGTAATAAACTGTTGTGTCCTTTGTAGCTTCAAGTCACATGACACATTATACATCCGCTTTCATGTGAACACTTACTGATAAGAATTTCTGTATTTCAGATAATAAATCTGCTGTGTATCCCGTTTATACTTCCAGAAACTGTCTGAGTTGGTGGCAGCTGTCTATTGTGAACGCAAGTCTTTATGGAACCACATGTGCAAAAGTCTACTATAATTCAATAGAATTACTATATAATAAATATGAACATTTCATTGTGTTTGTGTGTCGTTACCCTGCAGGAATGGAGTCTGCTACCGGGTGAAGCTGCATGGTGAGTTCTCCTAGTTTGGTGAAGGCGGCTCCGGCAGCAGAGAAGATCTCCCCAACCTGTGCAGCACACACGAGAATTAATATTTAACCAACCAGCTGGCATGTAGTTCCATGGAAAACAACACAAAAAGTGGACATAACCACATGAACACATGCATAAAATAATATGTACAGAATCCATCCGCATGTGACACCTTCCTGAACATCTGATTCTGACACTATGGGGGTTCATTTGCAGCCTCCAGTCCCAGCACATGTTAAACCTGCTTCACGAATTTGAGTCAGTGAAGTCCAAAAATGACATTGGGTGATAACGCCTGGCCTCATATTCAGCATTTCGGGTTACTTCAAAAGTGTTGGTTGGGGCTGGTCTTGTATTCGTGGGAACTGCATCTAAAGCATCTAAACTCTTTGCTAAAACAAAAACATTTCTCTTTAGCTGAAGTGAGAGACTAAGACCAAACCAGGAGGAGCATGTAGGCAAGGATGTACTTGTCTGTGTTAAGTGTCTGAAGATGCATCCAAAACTTGAAAACAGGTCAGCTCTGAGAATAAATTACAGGTTCAGGCATATGCTATTGCAAGATCACTGGTGTTTACGTAGTGCAGGTAATGCAGAACATTTTCCACAAAGACCTGATGGAATTCTTTGACCTCTGAAATCATCTCTCAGCACCGAGTAACCTCAGTTCACTGATGCTCTGCGTAACTGCCGCGAGAATTGGAGGGAAGCACAAGAGCTCGTACGAGTAATAACAGGATACTAGTTAGAACTATTCTGCAGAGACGAAGTTGTTTTTTTTAATGACTTACTTTAGTGGAAGCTGAGGTCATTTCGTCAATCTCTGTGGTAGCACAAACTGAATATATTCCGTGAGCAGGACTCGGTGGTGTCTTCAACAGCTGCTAAGATGCTAACTGTGTAGCTAGGTAGCATTTGGTGTTTGTCTTGGTGTCGTAGAGCAGCTACAAATCTGCTCTTCCGCAGCTTTTACTCTTGGTACCTGGAGAATTGCACCATTTTAATACAGCACCGCACAGTGGCATTAAAGTTTATTCTACAGCTAATTACATTACCACAGAAAACAGGCAAGTCATTTCGCTCAGTGAATACAATAAGAAGGCTGATGCTGCCTTCACTGTCTTCTTGTAATCTCCACTTCGGTAAATTCATGTGCGCCGTGTTTGTGAGGTTTACGTCCCTATTATAAAAAGGATACAATAGTGGACATTTCAGTGGCCTTTTTTGAAATGTTAATCGAAAACAATCGTTCACTCGAAATACAGACATTTGCATGCAAAAGAAAAAAAGAGGACTCTGTCTGTGAATTAAAATTAAATTACACAAAAACAGTCGAATGATGTTTACATTGACCTGATTTAAAAATTAATTTGTAGGGGAAGGACGGGTGTAGAATCAAATATGTACGCTCAAGTAGCACCAATCAATAACTTTAGAGATTTTAGAAAAAATTTTAAAAGGATTTGTGTCGCTCAAATGACTTGAAAGGCTGGTGCCCTGAACTCATCAGCCTGAACACTGACATCTGGTGGTTCAGCCAAGTCTCCATCACTTGTGTAAAAATATTTGAGAAGGTTGTATGTTTTATTCGCAAGCCTATATTCTGCCACAGAAAAAAAAAAAAAAAATTTTATTGTTCACCAACTGATGATTTATCTATCCATACATGTTCACTTTACAAACATTATGTAAATCCATGTGCAGGTACTGATACAGAAACAATGGGGTGGTTTGCAACAAAAATACACTTTGGGATGCAAAGGACAAACTGCTGTCATATAGGGTTACAGCATGTTTTTTTTAGTAATACTGTATGGTATATTGGTCTACTTAACATCGCTGTTTTGTGAAACACCACCAGTGTGGACATAAAATTAAACTCAGGAGATTTTGTTTTCAGTCAGATTTCTGTTTTTATTGTATTTAAGTGTTACTATTATATAACTACAATTTAAAGATGCTGTGGAATGCTAAAGATGTTAAAATTATTTATAGTTAACCCCATCACCACGACCCTGGGGCTCTTTATTATCAAACTCCAAGAGGTCACAGCAGCTGATGACAGAGGAAAGTAGAACTTTTCATTGTCTTCATTGTTTCCAGAGCAGGAACCATTATTAATTTAACAATGCTAATAATTCCTGATATAAGCCTTTGTAGCTCCTTTCGATCAGCTGTGCTAGTCTTTTGTGAAGCCAATAATGCAGCTATTACAGTTGCCAGCGTGGCTTTAGAAGTAGTAACTGAAAACCTTGTTATCATTGAAATTTAAGTCAGTTTATTCACCTGCTGGATGAGATTTTACAGCACCAGTTAGAAAACAGTTTTCGACCTTCTCACACTGTGCCAAAATTCCAAGTTTGAAGACAGACACTCTGAATATTTGTTTTACTACATAAAACTTTAAATTCCAGAGTTACAAAAAATAGAAATTCTTGACATCTTAAGATCAGAGTGTAATTCCTGTGTTTACGTCCTCCAGTTCTATAGTTCTCTGACCTTTCTAGTCAAGTTTCATACAGCTTGCATATGTTAAAAGTGGTTGTTGCATAGTTGCTGTCATTCAGTGCAGACAGACAGAGGATAAAGGTGAGTCGTATTTATAGCTCAAACCATTTTGGTAGGAGGATGATCAGTACCATCATGGGTAAAGGCTTAAAATCAGATACTGGCATTGGGGCATTAGTGGTATACCATTAAGTAATATATCCATCAAACATGGAACACTGTGCAGGCCAATGGAATTGAAGTCCTGGACGTAATGCGCACCACTACAAAGGCACATATAGATAAATAACATGTACTCTATAGTTTTTGTCTAGTTGTCCAAAAAGTAAAGCTTGTAGATGTGAAATGTACATTTACTACCATTTTAGCTTTTGGGTGTTAATTTCGTGGTAAACATATGCTTTTACAACATAACAAGAGACTTTTATTTCTGTGAAAATCTTACATTAGAAAAGGCCTCGACCATGAAACACACCTTTGAGGTCCTTAAATTTATTTTATTTATTTATTTATTTATTTAACTTTCCTTGAATTTAAGCACAAAATAGCAAGAGCAGCAACATTGTGTTTTCAATTGTCGTGCATATCTAAAAGCTCCAGACACCACTAAGTAAGGGCAAAGAAAGTTGTTTTTTTTGGTTTTTTTGGCGTTGACGGCCAGCTGTTTAATTTCCGACAGTACGTAAACGCAGCGTAGTAGCACGTCAGCATGGTCTCTGGAAAGTCACGTGGCATTAAGGTCATATGATATGTTTTTTTTTTCCAGTTTACGCTAAAGCTTTTGCCTCCACAAATCACAGTTGACAGGCTGGAAATGCACCAGTTCATTAAATAAAAATGCGCATTTCGCCATATTGAAATAAATTACTTGACATGTTGTTTTAAAAGTAAGAAATTTAAGGGAACTAAGGAAGCCTGTCAACATCCCGGAAATTCCCGGAGCTCAATCACAGTCACCCGACTGAAGCAGTGACAGAAGTTTCAAGCGCTACAGTTTGTTGTCTCTTGTTTCATAGAACAGACAGGGTTTAATCATGCGTGGACTCATTTGTGGACCTAAACTCGCCGCGTGTGGGATTGTGTTGAGCATGTGGGGTGTGATCATGCTGGTGAGTGTGAAAACTTGATGTCTTTTCTGTTTCAAAATAGAAGTCAACAGAAGCAACTGATCTCAGCCTCCAACATGAACATCAGTTTGAATCAACAGCTCCAGTCACGAGGGCTGTTGGGTTGGAATGCTGACAAATGTGTCTTAATGTAATCAAAAAATCTAATCAGAGTCGCAATAGTTTGCTTTGCAAAAATAGGGAAACAATGAGTCCAGTCTCTCATTGTCATCCTTTGTCAAATATTATTGGAAACCAAATATACTGTGGTAACTGGAAACAGCAATACATTTGAAGATGTGCGTCTTCATCAAAACAGATTAATCAGTGATGGAAATAATGACTTGTTTCAGTGATAATTCCTGAATTTTGTCAACAGAAGTTTTTTTGTGTTGTGGCAAACCAGGAAGTTGGTATGCTTTGTCTCATAAATCCCACATACATTAACATAGGGTTTCTTAAAGGGTTTTAATTTTAGAAAAATAACCAAAAAAATCTATAGTTGGCTGTTATTAAGTTAGATGTTTTATATGCACATTTTTTCCAGACTTATTTGCAAGTTACTTCTGTTTGGATTAGTTCTGCTTTTTTTCTGAAATGTTATTTGCAATGCCTGTAATGAATGTAATAAAATATTATCTTTTCAAGGTATTTTAGATGAGTGCATAAGAAACATTTAAAAAATGTTATACTCACCGGCCACTTTATTTGGTACACCTGTACACCTGCTTGTTACCACAAATGTCTAATCAACCAATCGCATCACAGCAACTCAATGCATTTAGGCGTGTAGATGTGGTCAAGACGACCTGCTGAAGTTCAAACTGAACATTGCAATGGAGCAGAAAGGTGATATAAGTGACTTTGAACGTGGCACAGGCATGATCAGAAACTGCTAATCTACTGGAATTTTCACACACAACCATCTAGAGAATGGTCAGAAAACGAGAAAATGTCCAGTGGGCAGCAGTTCTCTGGGCCACAATACCATGTAGACGCCAGAGGTCAGAGAGGAGTGGCCAGCCTGGTTTGAGTTAATAGAAAGACAACAGAAACTCAAATAACCGCTTGTTATAACCAAGGTATGCAGAAGACCAACTCTGAACACAAAAAACGTTGAACCTTGCAGTAGATGGACTACAGCAGGGTACTGCTTCTGTCAGCTAAGAACAGGAAACTGACGTTATAATTTGCACGGGCTCACCAAAACTGGACAACAGAACACTGGAAAAACATTGCCTGGTGCAAGGATTCTTGATTTTTGCTGCAACATTCAAATGGAAGGGTCAGAATTTGCTGCAACCAACATGAAAGCACAGACCCACCTTGCCTTGCCTTGTTTTAACAGTTCAGGGTGATAGTGGTTGTGTAACGGTGTGGGGGATATTTTTCGACCCCTTAGTACCAAGTGAGCAACGCCGCAGCCTTCCTGAGTATTGTTGCTGACTGTCCATCCCTTTATGAGCACAGTGTACCCATCCTCTGATGACTAATTCCAGCCGGATAATGCGCCATGTCACAAGCAAGAATATGACAGTGAGTTTGCTGTACTCCATTCACCAGATCTCAATCTAATAGAGCACCTTTGGGATGTGGTGGAACAGGAGATTTGCATCATGGACCCGCAGCCAGAAAAATTTGCAGCAACTGCTATCATGTCAATGTGGACCAAAATCTTTGGGGAATGTTTCCAGCACCTTGTTGAATCTATGCAATGAAAAATTAAGGCTGTTAAGAAGGCCAAAGGGGGTCCAATCCAGTACTAGCAAGGTGTACCTAATAAACTGTGTGTGCGCATGTATATATAAACTGAGATTTTTAAAAAAAATATCATGCAGCCCTACTTGCAAGCAGGCTTTAACAATAAGATTTATCTAATTAAGTCTTTGTTCAGTATGTATATTTTAAAATGCGATAAGTCTGCCATGTTAAGTGTAAGACCCATGAAATGTCCCTCCTGTCTCTCAGGGCATGCTGGGGATTTTCTTCACAACACATTCAGCAGTGTTAATTGAAGATGTGCCTCTGAAAGAAGAAGACATCTTCCCAGAGTAAGGCCTCCACTGTCTCACAACACCCTTTCAAATCTCTGACTTGGTTTGTGTTGGACACTTTGCTTAGTTTGCTGATGATCAAAAACCTTTTTACACTCAACAGAAGGAAGCAGTTGATTCTCCCAAAATGAAAGCTGGGCCAAGATGCTTTTTTACAAAGCACGTTTATGGAACTTGTGTATCAAATTGCACGTTTCTTAGGAAACAGGAGCCCTTTTCAAACTTATTAGGCCACTGTGAGTTATTTGATATGAATGGTGCAAATCAAGTAGTTAAATGTTCTAAGAAAATTTGTGTTGCACAGACCTCGTGTGAAGCTGAAAGCTGCTAATCTGACTACAAATGCAGTACGGTTTAAGCACAGTTAATATGACCTTAAAACTGAGGTACATACCGAACCATTATTTTTGTGTACCGTTACACTGCCTCATACCAGTTAGAATTTGTGCATCAAACATGGTCAAGAAAAAAAATAGCTGCAGTGTGAGAGTTGTCCTTCAAACAGCCCCCTTAAATTTGTAAGTTTTCTCATGGCAACTAAAAGGGTGGAGGTGTAGCTGCTGTTTTCAAACATACATTTCACTACATGCAGATTTCATATTAGTTGTGATGCCAGTTTATGTAATTTAGTCAATCACAAAAATAAAATCTGATGATTCCAGTTCCTGATGCAATAGCACCTGCTAAGAGTAAAATAATCTCACAACAATAATGTCGCAACAGTAGCTCAGTA
Source organism: Stegastes partitus (assembly GCF_000690725.1). Taxonomy (NCBI): domain Eukaryota; kingdom Metazoa; phylum Chordata; class Actinopteri; family Pomacentridae; genus Stegastes; species Stegastes partitus. The sequence continues at coordinate 180,634 of NW_007578287.1, forward strand.
CGGAGAAAGGCAGCATGAAGATGGAAAACATTTCAGAGTGACTGTGACATCTACAAAGCAAAACTCCATCTTTACAAGCCTGCGCTCTGCAGAACTTGTCAGGCCCATCTCTGTAGTATCATTAATAGAAATCCTAATAGCTCGTGGGCTTTATTTGCCATTGTTGATAGGTTAACAAATCCACTGTTGCAGTCACTCTTGAATTCCTGTCAACTAAAAAATGTAATGGGTTTTTTTTATATCAAAGAATTAAGAACATCTGATCAAGTATTAGACCCAAAAGAGACATTATGACCCTATTTCCCTTTGAAAAAGAAAAGTTTTGTTAATGTCTGAATTCACTGCTGGTAATAAGATTCTCGAAGAAGTAGTGCAGCATCTTAAACTGTCTATGTGCTCATTAGATCTTCTGCCAACAAGCTTTTTATCTGTTTGGCAGTGGATTTGTTGCATTATTTTAAATGGCTCACCTCTCTTTGGCATCTTCACGGCTTTACTAAAAACTGCAGTTGTCAGGTCCCTCCTGGAAACCTGAATGCTTTAATACTAAGTAAAAGGCCTATATAAAATCTCTCCTTCACTAGCAAGAGTATTGAAAAAGTATTTTTTTGTCAAATGAATGACTCCTTGCAGACAAATACCATCGTTTCCACTCATGTCACAGCACTGACATCACTCACATAAAGATTTTAAATATCATTTACCTCAGTAATTATTTCAGGAGCCTTATAGTTCTGGTGGCTTTAGATCTTAGTGCGGCACTTGATGCTGTGGATCCTGAAAATTGGCTTGGGCTGTCAGGGACAGTCTTTAGGTGGGTCAGATCATACTTAGAAGGCTGGGGATGTAGTCTGTTGGTAATTATGAATCTCAAATAACCGCCATGCATACAAGATCTTGAGCCTCTCCTATACAATGCCTGTATTTTCCAGTTAACTTAGCTGCATGAACATGGTTTTAAAATGACCTGTGAACACTAAAAGTTCCTAACTGCTGGCTGGGTTGTTCTGTACCTCCTGATTTTTATTTGGTCACAATCGACCTGCATCCTTTTCCATCCTTGGGAAGTCTCGCAGTCAGGTTATTTTTTATTTTTATTCTCTGGCAATTCTTTTCCATATGGAGCCAAGGTTCCAAACAAGCTGAACAGTTCGCTAGTTCATCACAGGGCCAAGACAGAGACAGACAACCATGCCCACTCACACACATCAACGACCAAGTTAGAGTCACAATGTAACCTAACATGCATGTGTTTGGACTGTGGAAGAAAGCATCCAAAAATAAACCCACGAAGAAACAGGAAGAACACATATAGAAAGGCCAAGGCCAACCAGTAGATTCAAATCCAGGACCTGTCTAGCTGTAAGGCGACAGGGTAGGTTTTACTCTTCTTCCAGTTATTCTGCTAAATTAGGCTAATCATGGTCATATCTTAATAGCTCCTCTTCCTCTGAAAGAGAGCAAATGAGCAAATTTCCCCAATTTTTCAACTATTTCTTTTAATGTCAGCAAAAAAGGGAGGCATCAACTGCCTTTGGTAAGATTAAATTGGTTTTGTGAGATATGTACCTTTTAACAGGCTGCAATGTTATTGTTTGTTCCCTTAGTAAGAACCCTCCTCAGAAGATCTATGAACTGTACAACACGGTGGGCTACAACTGCTTCATAGCAGCTGCTATGTACATCCTGTGTGGAGCATTCTCCTGCTGCCAGATGAGGCTCAACAAGCAGAAGGTGAGTTCGTCCGTTCAGCTTCTAGATTTTATTTCATTTTATTAGTTCAAGGTTGTTGACTTCACTGAAAGAGTCAGGACAAAGTGAATGACAGAGGGAAGAAAAAGGATCAGTTTAGCCAAACTACTGCTTGCTCCAGTGGTATCATTTGTTTCTATATCGGGGTTCAAACTGAAAACAGCCTGTTTACCAAATTGCCATTCTGTTGTAGTGAGTTGTAGTTGCACGAAGACAACAAAATGCAGCAAAGTTAGTTTGAGTAACAGATACTGCAATGCTATTTATTCATTGTCTTTGGTCACCAAAAGACACACACTGTACGATCAGCAGTTTAAAATAAAGCATGTGCAAAAATTAAATGTGTGATGTGTTCATGATTTAAAAATCCACCCTTAGTCAGTGTAATATTTGTTTATTCAGATGGAAAAAAATATGACTTCATCTGTACTTGTGTGTTGTTCTTTAGGAGTATCTGGTGCACTAGTGCCATCTGCTGGACGGAAGGACTCCCAGAGGACCTTTTGACTCACCTTTTCTCTGATCACTGACTTCTCCTGCAGGATTTAAACGTCCTAGTCAGGAGCTAAAGGGACACTGTGGAAACAGATCAATGTTTGAATTTATTTACGATTAAATTAATTCTACCTCTAATCACAAGTGCTTAAATTATTTGATCGTGGTCGTACTAACGACCCACTGGAACTCCGTGAGTAGGTAGCCTTGTTAAAACATTTTAAAGTGTTGATTTGTTCTTGCATACTTCTGTACTGTACAAGTGAATGTATCTCTGATTTTTACCAGTAGTGTCCAACTGCGTTTGGAATGTCGGTCATTCCATCAAGTCATTCCTTTCTTTCAGCTTGGTTCAGTCTGTCTGCACAGTGCTTCACATCAGAAGTTTGTCTTTATTCTAATCTCAGCTGGAAGCACTTCAGCTGCTGATGTGAAGCATTTGACGGTCAGCATCATGACATCAGTGAAGCCCCTGCACTGGTTCACTTGCTCACCTTCTCAGGTTTTTGTACTGAGGGGATCTTACAGTTTGCTGATGTGCTGTAGTCATTTCAAACATTAAAATTGCTCAGATAACTAAGTTGCTTTGGTAGGATTGTTTTTTTGTTTGTTTGTTTTTTTGTTTTTTTGTTTGTTTTTGAGCATTTTCAGCACATGAACACATAATAGAATTATAATTGAGAACTCTGAAGAAGGTAAAAATTTATGATGGTAAAAATTTAAACTACCGCAAATGATGCAAGAAAAACTGGTAATCATGTAAGTTAGTATATTTGTTTTACCACTCTCAGAGCAGCTGCCTTTTTGTAAGGTTACGCATGCACATTAGAGCTTCATTCATTTATGAATAATACTCAACTGCATTTAGGTCTGACACTGTCCCATAATGAATGAAATCACTTTAGTTTTTGGCCAAAACAACAGTGAAATTAATATTACTGATTAAATATTCCCTGTACCATGGTACATAGTGACATACAGCAGATATACGTAGGTTTGCAGATATAGAATAGAATAGAATAGAACTTTATTGATCCCTTTGGTGCAAATCTCAGGGAAATTGTTGATATATAGCGTTGATAGATATAACATATTACCTCAGAATCTGTCTCACTCGTAGGAAGTTGCCAGGAAATTAATTGGTGAAAGAGAGCTGATTTAAAATCACAACTCTGATATACAGGCGGTCTGATCTCTGTTCATGGTTCATTCAATTTACACAGAATCCCATGTAAATCAGCATCAGATCACATTAATTAGGTGATCAAACCAGTCCCTCTAATTTGAGAAAATTAAGAAAAAACTGATTAAACAGCAAATATAATACAAAAAAACAAACAAACAGGAAAACAGCTTTTTATTACTGATTCATCAGGTATTTAGACTGTCAGGACTGAATTATCCATACATGTTACTTCAACAATCCTCACCTCCCTTAACAAAAATGTTGGTGTTGCTAAATAATTAAGTCAAACTAGCATTACTATAGCAGAACTACATTGTGTGCAGTTTATGATCCGAATAAATTCAACCTTTCTGGCTGATAAACATCACATTTGTATTTCATAATTTGTGCTAGACAACTTATGCCTGACTAACAATAAAATCTGTAAATTATATATTGGATCCAATGCACACACACTTGTCTAACCACACATCATCTACCGAGTTTGATGAGTCACAATAACCTCATTTCTGGCCAAAATAATAAGAGTCACAGTGTTTTTAACGTAAATCAAGTTTTATTTGGTTAGCATTAAAAAACATTCTGATGTCTTCATTTGCACAACACAGTTATCCTTCACCTATAATTTCATTTTTTTCTTGATAATAGTTTGACCAAATGCAAAGGTAGATTTCAGAAAGAAAGTATTTTGGAATAAACATTTAAGCCATACCCTGGTACTTAGAGAGTACAATTTGAATGGAGTCAACGTTTGAAATTTGAACCACTTGGACATATAGTATTATTTTGTCTTGAATAAACCTTTAAATCCACAATTTGTTCTGTTTACATGGAATAAACCTTTAAAACTACAAGTTTTGTATAAAAATAAAAAACAATCAGTCTGATCAGAAGTGGATCATTTTTCCTAAAACAGTTTTGAGTCTGCACCACACAGAGTGGTCCTGCAAGAAGCAGTCTGTTAGTATTTTTATATAGTGATGCTGTTTTCTATGCGGCTGGGCAGGAGGAAAAGGTACTGCAGCGGCAGTCCTTCATTCTGACTCAGGAAACAGCCCTCGATCTCCTTCAGTTCCATTCTGAACCTTTCAATCAGCTCCAGGGCTTTCTCCTCAGTGAAGTGCTCCTCTGTGTACTGGCCCAAAGGAATCTAAGCAAAAGAAGATGGGAATTTGCTGAAGAAAGGGGATTTTTTATTTTTTTTTTTAAATTGTTATTTCACAAAACAAAACAGTTCTAGCTAAAACCAGCATTTCGGGTTACAATGTAATGTTGGGTGTGGTCTGTCTACCATGTCAGCTGCTGATGTCATGAACCTGATCACAGTTCAAGACAAGTATAATTTAGTATAATTTCCCCCCTGACATCCACAAGTGGTAAAGGGATTTTCCAGTCATCTTATTGCTTAATCAGCCTCCAAAGAAACACTGGCCTTCAGCTGCTTACAGAAATCTAAGCAGAAACACTTTCTTAGCTGACAATGAGAAAGTGTGTCCACTGCTAATACTGGATCCATAACAAACCTGAACATTAAATGCAGTATGGATTTTTATTAGGGCAGCAGGAGATATTTTCTGCTGTTTAGTAAGAATACAAGTTTAAAATGTATTGCAACATTAAAGGGATCATCCCAGTATTTTGAATGACTTTGAACATATGCTGAATGCAAAAAATTGGCTTTACTGGTCAAGTGTGTCAGCACAGGCAAAGAATTTTAATCTGGTGTTTACCTAACTCTCAAAGTAATTTTAAAAAAAGGGGGGGCAACATGTTCCAAAGAGAAAACAAGTATTTAGTGAGTGATCATGTATCTGATTCACTGTTTGCATTACATCTTTATATTATGCTGTACATGTTTTATGTAGTGTTGCCATTTTACCCTGATAATTTTAATCTCAGTCAGGCTTTACTGTATCTGTTATTGTTTACCGACATAATAGCTTTTCATATCATTTTGTATTGACAATATATAGATGCCTCTGAATAAAGAAACTGTGTGTGGAATAGGGACACCACAAATGAAAGTCAGTTCAGTGCCATTGTATTTTTTAAAGGCAAAAATCATGATGATAGATCTCAAGATGTCTGAGATTTTTTTATAAAGTCATTCACTCATTGATAGATATGGCCTGAATGAGATTAAACCAAACACTGGTTGTTTATATACAAAGCACAAATAGATGTCAGAAAATGCTTTTTTCCCCTAATTTAGGTGAATTAACCCTTTAAAATTGAAGCGTTGGTCCCTCATGTTATGTCCATGTGGTAATTTGCTACCATATAACCAGACAGATGGACTCACTGCGTCTGGTTGTGCTCGTCCCAGATGCCATGTGATTGCCATTTGCACACAGGACTGACTGACATCAGGAAGGCTGGCCATGATCATCTCCATGGTAACATCATCTTTGTTTGTTGGTGGGGGCAGCCTCATGGTGCAGGGAGTGTTGGGAACCCAGGCACACCAGTCAAACTAAAAAATAAAAATAAAAAAATCATTGTGGTAGCATTGCAAAGTACAGTGGCAGGGGAAGTGTTAAATGTTCCCTGAATTCTAAATGATGTGTAGAAAGTTAATTTCAATCTCACAGTTGAATTTCAAACCACCAGCACTGTCAGTGTGAGTGTTCAGCACCTGTCCATTATTGGTTGCAGCATGCTGGACGGTGCTGGTGAAGATGGCCACAGCCAGCAGGGTGGAGAGTTCCTCTCTGCTCCTCAGCTTACTGGCCAGACCTGAAATCACATATACACTTAATATCAATTTTAAAAGTAAGGCAACAGCCTTTTAAAATAATTTTGCCACACTAATGGCAAAGCATACTTATCAATAGCAAAGAGAATAAAACATATATAAAGAAAATAAAAATATATTTTAAAAAAGATATAAAAAAAAATATTTTAAAAAATAAACAATAATGAGAAAATAACAAAAAAAATTAAAATTAAATTAACGACTGTCTGAAGAGTTTAAACCACAAACCCTGCCTTCACTCTAAGTCAACTGGGATAGGCTCCAGCCCCAATGCAACCCTTGTGAGGATTAAGCGGTAAACAGATAATGGATGGATGGAAGTCCACACAACAGGCCTTCAGCATTGATAATTTTGTTAGAATTTTGTGGTTAAATAATTATAGCACATTCTAAAAGACATAGAAAATATCTTAGATAAATCCAATACATGCAATAAATGAATTCTAAAGATATGATGTATTAAAACATTTCAAAGTTCCCACTAGATGGCCAAAAGCTATTTTTTGAGTCACCTTTGTTTTGTGTATAATTCAATTCAATTCAATTTTATTTGTATAGCACATATTTACAACAACAAGTCATCTCATAGCGCTTCACAAAGGCAGAAACAGAAACACCCAACAATCCAAAACATCTGGATTCCCTATAAGCTTCAGCAGTCCGCAAGCAGTCCACAACAGTGGGAAGGAACCGAAAACCCCCACAGGGGAAAAAAAACCTCCGACAGAACCAGGCTCAGGGAGGGACGGCCATCTGCCTCGACCGGTTGGGTGGATGTAGAATGAATTATACAATGTAGTTTACAGTTAAACAAGTTATTAGAATTTATTGTCCTTTTGTAACAGGAGGCATCATGGTGGGGCAGCAGGATGCAGAAGGTGAGGCCAGCGGCTGTAGTTTAGTTTTAGTATAGGCTGCATATGTAAAATCAACAGATTATCCAAAGGGAAGTGAGGTACTGCTAAACGGCTTAGAATGAGATTTTACAAAATATTTGCACCCCAACTTTTGTTGTTCTTTTTTTAAATTAACATTGGTCTAATTATTATTTCCAAAGCTGCATAACAGAAATCCCCTTCCCTCTCTTTCACAGTATTTCTTGTCTGTATCTGTATTGTTTATCACATGATTCAAAATGCCAAAAAAAAAAAAAACTGAACTGAACAATGCAATAATCATTTTTGGTATGGTCTTCTATGATTGAAACCATATCCTTCACATATATGCTTTTTCTACAAACGTTAAGGTCAACTGTGTAATATGCTGTTGGTCCTTTACCAACAGCGCTGACCCACTTTGTTTGAACCATTGTTTTGCACTTTGTTTGAACCATTCTTCAGACCAGTGTTGATTGGTGCCCACCACAGCTGACTAGAAGCACCCCACAAAAGCCTTGCAGGGATGATACAACACACCTGTCTGGTGATAACTGTTTGGGCCTTGTCAAAGTTACTCCAGTCTGTACACCTGCCCATTTCTCATTTATCACATAATACATTCCAGACCTTGACATGTGCTGTCATTGTAAGATAACTGACATTATGAACTTCATCTGTGATTGGTCATAATGTTCTGGATCATTGGTGTATATGTTAGTTGTTAGTGGAAAAATACAGTGTATTATTGACCAACCAAAGTTGGGACACTCTACGAAGCCTTCCTGTGATATGTCTTTGATCCAGGCTTGGAGCTCCAGGTCCTCCTGCACATCATAGTCCAACTGGTAGTACAGGCCTACCATCGCAGTGACAAAACTGAAAGAAGAGGTACAGTTAGTTATCAGTCATTCAGAATGCATTAAGAAAAGTCTACATGTGGCTGATGTGGTTGCTTCCTAGCACATTCCTCAGAAGTTTTTTTAAAAAATTGTTATTTCACAAAACAAAAC
>NW_007578287.1:189064-204867 GCF_000690725.1 Stegastes partitus
TAAGCGGTGTATAGATAATGAATGGATAGATGGCTTCCAAGATATTAGCCAAAACATTTTGCAGTGTTTTTGAGCCCATTTCTCAAAAGTGATTACTGATGTGTAAATAGAAATAAAAAGAGGAATGTGTCTGAAAACAAAAATTATTCCAACTTTATGGGCAACATAAACTTCTACTTCAAGCATGTAGGACTACTGATGCAACAAAAACATATGGAATACATTGCAATAATAAATAACAGGAGAAAAACATTGTGTTTGCTGTCAGCAATCACATTATGGCAGGAGAAATAGAACAGCATGTTATTTCATGTTGCTTTAAACTGAAATGATTTACTTACTTAAGAGTAAAGAAAATTATAACCTTGTTATAGAAAAGTTTTTAAAAAAAAACAAAAAAAAAACAAGTTGACTCCTAGTAATAGGTTTAGATGATCTCATGATTTTTTTTTTCTTTTTTGGGGGGAATTAGTTTCATTAATTCATTTTTTTCATGAGTTAATTTTTACAATGCAAAATGTGCCACCAAACAGAGCCGGATCCTATGAAATGTACAACATTTTTCTTGGAAATGTTATATAAAAGGCTCAAGTAAAATATCTCAAAATTCTATTTAAGCATAGTATTTTAATGGTTCTACTGAGTGCTTGATAATTAACACTCAGTATAATTTATAAATCAGATATAAGGTATTATCTAACTGCCCTGATCATATATTCCATTTGATTTATAGACCTTGGCCACATTTCTGTATAAAGATGCTCTTCACTGCTACATTAAATCTCCGAAACACTTTATTTTTCAGAATATTGCATTCAGAAGCAATGTGCTGCCAGATGCAAGTATGAGCATTTTGTCTACCTGTGTATGGCCTCCCACAGCATCAGACTGTACTCTCTGTAGAAATAGTTTGGGAGTTGGGACACTCCTCTCTCACTGCAGTCAAAATGGGGCTGAAGGGAGCGATAGGTAAGCACCTTGTACTCCCTCTGGGCCAGAACCAGCAGGCCATCACCACCTGTAGACACAACCTATACACAAACACAACCACTGGATCATGATCATCAAGATGGAGGGTCTGCTAGCATTTACAGCCTCTGGCAAGATATATTAAGGGCTCATTAAATAACATTAGAAAATCTATTTCAAACATCCTGTGCCAGTGGAATACCTGTTTGAAGATGCCATCAGCGGAGATGAGCTGACTGCGCCCTCTAGTGTTGATCTCTAGAGTGTAGCGTAGATGTGGGGCCAGGAGCTGGAGCAGGAAGACAAATAAAACTTACCAAACTACATTTCTAGACAAAATAGCATCAGTTCTCTAACAGAAGTCAAATTAGAGTTTTAAGCAATAGCACAAACACTTTCAAAACTTTCACCATTCATAATAGTCCACAAAAGAAGTAGAGCAGCAGTGGAATATGCCTTGGTTGTTCGTACAGGCCCACAGATTGCTCTCAAACTGAACATTTTCAACCTCAACTCTCTTGAAAGAGTTTTCACGTGCAGCGTGGGTTCTCTCCGGGTTCTCCGGCTTCCTCTCACAAGGTCCAAAAACATGTTGAGGTTAATTGGTGATTCTAAATTTTCCGTAGGTGTGAATGTGAGTGTGCTTGGTTGTCTGTCTCCAAGTGTGGCGCTGTGATAGACTGGTGACCTGTCCAGGGTGTCTCCTGGCTTCGCCCTGAGTCAGCTGGGATAGACTCCAACCCCCCCGCGACACTGGTGAGGATTAAGCTGTGTATAGATAATGGATGGATGGAACTCTCTTGAATACAAGAGCTCAAAAAATAAATAAATAAAAAATTTACTCCCAGTAATACTGAGTTTAAAAGATTGTTTTTTGCTTGTTTTTATTAATTCATTGTGTTTTAAGTCCATTGACAAAATGAAATTTCGAGTAAGATGGAAATATTACTATTATTACTATTATTATTTTTTAAGGAAGAGCATTTGTTCAGCAAATTTTTGAGTACTTTAGTGAGAATTAATACTGTACAAATGTAGACTTTACTGGATTCATGAAGACAACGGGTATATTTATTTCAACCACAGAAAAACGAAACTCAGAGATAAAGGCCCGTCTCAAATATAAGCTTATTTCAAATAAAGGTTGGATTCTCTCTGCGCTTTAAGTAATTACAGACATGACACTGTAAATGATGCTTACTTTATAAATAGGGTGTACAGCAGGCAGCTGTCTCAGAGTAGCCACGCAAAACACCTCTACCACGAGGTGGGTCCTCAGCAGGTGAGACAGCACCTGGAACACCTGGAACTCAGCGTGACGCACCCACATTTTAGCCAACAGCCAAGCCAGAGGTGGGTCTTTGGGCAAGAATATAGTCGTGTCCGGACCTGGAGTCTGCTCAAGCTGAGGACAAGGAGGAGAAACTATTAGAGACAGTGAAGGAAACATGAACTTTGCATGCAAAGAACCTCCCAGACAATATGAAGTTCAGAAATCCGTCCTGCTGTATCTACTTCAGTGAATGTGTCAGCGAATGTGACAGATGTGCAGTCTTTCTTCAAATGTCCGTCATTCTCAGCGGTGTTTACATGAAGATGTTTTCAAGTTTACATGGAGTATTCGCAGGTATTTTATGTTATTGTTACTTTATATTACAGTATATTTTTACAATCAGCTTTATAACGGTGTAATTAAATGTTCTCACCGGTTTGTATTGTGTACTCTCAGATTTGTATTTAGCAGTCTTACTTTTTATTTACATTTTATACAAGTTTACATCTATTGTTGCATTTAGTTAAATAAAAAGGTTGTGTTTTTACCAGCAGTAGTCTCAGATTTAACTTTTTTTTAAAAATCTTTTGTTAACCTTTTACAGGGTTTCAGTGGTCAGATGTTTTCATCCAGTGTTGTTAGATTTCAACATTTTTAGAAGATTTACACACAATATCTTCTGCTTTCAATTCAGTAGTTTAAGATTATTATACGGACTGATCACATGTTTTTATTAAGCATTCCTAGATTTGTAATTTTTCAGAAGATTTCAATGGTTTTACATGCAATAGCCACAGGTTGTAATTTCATAATAATACATTTAAATGCCTCTCTTGAGATTTTTTAAATTAAATATACTTTTATTTAAATTTAATATACAACCCTTTTAATAATAAAATCTGATAAAAACCCTCATAGCATTGTTCTCAATGACGTCTTTACTAGTTTCAGTTTGTAGGAATGCCATTTGTTTACAACCACTGATCAAGTTTCACGGAATCTAATTTGAGCCTGTGTGATTGCATGCATCCAAATCAGTGACATGCACATTCAGTTCATTCATTTAGTATTTCCGTCTAGGTCGAGAGGCATAATGGGTGTGACTTATATACCTGTATAGCAATAGGTATGAGTCCGTCGTCTGGATGTTGGTACATGAGACAGAGGGGAGCAGCAACGTACTGAGGTTCACCCTTGATTGTGTTGGTAGGAACCCCTTCCATAATGGCATAGTCTAGCAAGTAGATATTCCCTGCCTGGAAAGGAGCAAAGCAGAAAAATCAGAAGCAAGGACACTGAAGGACTCTAAAGTTAGTAGAGATAGGCGTTAGCAGTGAGACATAAATTACACAATTGTTGGCTGGCTACAGTTAATAAATTCGTAGTGTCACACTAAAGCCAAGACAGATGCTTTTCTCCACCTTAAGTTCTTTGTCCAGGTTGGTTCCAGCAGCCATGGAGCTCTGCACCATGTCTGGGGTGACAGGAAAGTTCTCTGGCAGCGTCTTGCACTTCTGGATCATTCTTGGGTTGGAGCCATTCAGACACTGGTAGCCAAAGAACCAGTCCTCCTTCCAGTGCTCCATACAATACTCTGAGTTACACACACATACTGGTTAAGTAATTAACACTGGAGGTTTCTCTATTTGTCAACTCAGCCGACCACTTTCTTACACAGCTGTATGGACAGATTTTTAATGGAACACAGTTTTGAACTGTGGTCAGAGGTGGCCATAATGGTAAGGCTCATTCATTTATTGTTTTTACTATTGCATTAGAAATTTCAATATGCAAATAGAAACTGTCAAGCAGTTTTTCATTTGTTTGTCACTTTCCCCATCAGGTTTTGTTTAGAGCGTATTTACGCACCAGCTATGGGGCTTCGCAACTTCCAAAAGATCCGCTTGAAATCATCCAGGTCATCCCAGGACTTGCCAAACTTGATGGCTAGCTTCTTCAGAGACAACTCCAGCAAGCTGATGAGAAGGAAGAGGGCATTTTTTCCTGCTTGTTCTTTGATTTTACAGATTTACCTACCAATTTGGGGACCAAAAGGGCAGCCCTTTTTTCTTTTAACTGGCCATTTGTGTGTGTTTGTGTGTCTGTGTGTTCACCACCTACGCATATTGTAAAGAATGTTCAAAGTCGCTTCTTTTCTCATTGTCAAAGCGGGCATCTTGGGGCAAATCTGCTTCTGTTTTGGCGTCAATACATCTGGGGATCCCTGGAGCCCATGTTGTCCATCTGACACAGAAAAAACACAGAAGGATACAAACGTTAATACATGATAAATTTAGCATAAACACTATGATGTGCGTGAAACTGTTTCTTTTTGCTGTTATGAAAGTCTGACCTGTAAACCGTCTGTCTCTCCTGCAGCTCGGTCTTCCTGTGCGCCAACAGCTGGGGTAAGCAGTCATCCGTCTGCGTCTTTGCTACGGAGGCAGGAAGAGGAGAGAGTTGGGAAAGTGCACATCATGTCCATTTGAACATCGTCTGTACTGATGACTACAGGGAATGTAAGTTTTTTGTTGCTTTTTTCCCCCAATTTACATCTGCTATAAACATGTGATCTGTATCTGGATAACAAAATCTAATCCAAAGTTCTTTGCATTTATGTCTCTGCAACACTGTGATCTTAAAGTGTAAATTAGTTAGCATAGCACTGGCAAGCTTGTCAACAAACATGGTGTGTTCCAAATTAGGCAACACAACAGCACTAATAGTTAGCATTTATCTTTACACAGCTAACCTGCTGCTACTTGTAATTTCTTTGGATTAGGGCTGGGGTTAGTGTTAGTGGGGTCTAGCTTGTGATTGCAGGAATTAGAAACACAGATTGTTTACCTAAGAACGTACTCACGCTCTTCAGACTGCCTTTACATCTGGCAGTCTGTTAAACGCAATGTAAATCTCAGTCATCATTAACTGTGTGCCTGTTTTCCATTCCCATCTTTAGTCATAAATGCATGTCGACGTTCTCCTAATTAATCATTTCCAAAGAAGAACACAGTTTGCATTAGAAGTTATTAAACACATCAATTTAATTTCACTTAGTGTGAAACTGAGACACTCATTTTGGGAGAGAAAAGGTGACATTTTCTTTCTTAATTTTACCACCTGTAATTGAAAAAAGTACTGGATACTTGAAATGCTGTAAGTTTAGAAAGAAAGAACCTGGCAAAGGTGAAACAGAAGTTGTTGGACGCAAGAGGCAAAAAGATGCATCATTTCTCACACAAAAGCATGAAAGCCGCTCGAGAATGGCCGATCACCTCTGCTTTATTTGCACTGGATGAATGCATCGCCTCTATTTTGGGACGCACAGCTTTGCATGTCATGGTTATTGATCAGGAGGAGGACACATGGACGTAGGATGTTACTTGTTTTATTAAACAGGTTGACATAAATTCATTAGTAAATGAATAAAAAAAAAATTTCCACAGGTGACAATCCAAGTTCTCAGCAACACATGAGAGTGAGCATGGAGAGGCCACTTGCCCTGCCAGTGTGCACTCTTTGCTATTCCTACCTCTGCAGGTTGGCTATGTGTGTGTGTTATCAGGGATGCTGTGTTAGAGTGATGGTAGGATGTCATTAATGCAACTGACAATGTTACAGGGAAGTTATGAGACTTGCATATATTTTTGTCTGAAATAAATAGCACTCTAAAGGAACCTTTCACAGCCACCATTCTTTAGGAGGACCAATGCAACTCCATTATTGCAGTGTGGGAACTGTGTGTGGGTTAAAATGAGCAAATAGTCGGGGCAGGCTTAACTCGTAAAAATAGAAGCACAACAGATTTTAAGTTACACTTTACCAAAACGGCAGTATAAATAAGTTATGGAGTGAGAATAGCCATTAGGCATTAATCAACATCATTGGTGTATCTCAAATAAATAGGATATTAGCAGAATAAAAGTGTTTTCTGTTTACAAATTCATCATCCCGAGGTGCCCTTATTGCTAAATATGTGCAGTCAGTTGTTCAAAACTGCATTGTAGTGTTCGTTCACCTGCACATGGGAATCTGTTGTACGTTCATCTTGGATTATTCATGCCACATGATGAGCATGACACACTTCAGCATGACTGTTACTCACAACTACAGCTGCTGCAATGCAATGTAAAAGTCCCCGTTGGATCAGCCTGAGGTTGGCTGTTTTACTCAAAAGCATCGCAATAGCACCTTGAGCACTGGGAGGTGAATCTGTGGGCTTTGACTGTTTCCTACCTGTTCCCTCTCTTAAGTCCACCTTGACGTCTCCTGTAAGCCATCGGTAACAAGGGAAAGTCAGCACTTTGTCTCCGCCTGGACACTCCACTTTGACGTAGCGACAGAACCAGTTGTCTTCCACCCAGTACCTCTGTTTTTCCAGTCTGACCAGTAGCACCGACCCCAGAGGTGAAGTGCTGGTCACCTTGTACTGATCCACCTGAAGGAAATGGGTAAAGAGGAAAGAAAAAAAGCAACAAGCGTTATCACAAACTACTGCATTCCAGGAAGTAGCTTCATTTACTGAAATATTTTAACAGTGTGCTACATAGCTCTGTGCATTTGATCAATTTATGCCAGGTTTAATAATTTGTTTTAACACATTAATGGCTAACCACAGATCACATGTTCAAAAAAACTGCACTTATGAACCACAGAGACACAAGCAAGAGCTGATACTAAAAGATTTTCCAATGCATATTTAGGAAGTAATGATGAGACATGTAGCTTCATGATCATGAGTGTCAGTGCATTCTGTGTTCTGATCAACTTATGACCTCTCTTCCAACTGGTCTTTAAAGAGCAGTTGTACTTTTATTTACATATCTGGTTTGTGCCAGTTGGACAGATAGGTGAGATTCACTGTACAGAAGGTGATTGAATCATTAATATCAGTTGCCACTGAAATGGGCCTTAAGGGGAAATGGAATAACAAGGTCACTGGTGTAATATAGTTGAAAAAAATATGACAGCTATTTATTTGTGGCACCAGCAGATGCAGTGGTACTTGTTAGTTCTCATAAGGTGGTGGCAGATTTGTGGGAGGCCAGAGAAGAGGCAAGACTTAAACCAGTTGTTGTTGTTAGGGTCAGAATATTTGTGTAAATGTGAGATGTTTAAAAGTTACATTTTTGACTTAAAATCCACTTTGTGTGTACACAGACAGTAAGGTTCCATTGCAGGCCCTGCAGGTCCTCTTTAATAAAAAATAGTGAATGCACTTCTGGGAGGAATTTGACATCATTTTAAATAACTATTGCAATTTATTATTTATTCAAAGGTTTATTCGTAGTGTTGTTTGTGTTTTGTATTAAGCATTTAAGCAGATTGTCTTTAGTTCAGTTTGAGACAATTTCAGTAAATTCAGTCTATTGCTTGGTCAAACTGTTACATTATGTTCAGTACAAAACCAAGCCTTTATCAGCACTGTCAATAAGCTCTAAAGATGTCAGTCATAAACTACCTGTAACTGTATATGTCATGATAGTTTCTGTAATGTTGTGGACTTAAGCTTTAGTTAATAAGCTTTATTCTAGTATATGAAATGTGCAGAAAGAACCATGGTCAGCTGTGATACATCAAACATGGACAAATGCAGAAAAAAAAACAAAAAACGAAGTCATGTTGACTACTACTTCTTTACTACTTTAACACACTTACTGCTCCTCGACGGAAATCCAGTCCAGGGTTGTCCAGCAGGGTGCGCTCACTCTCTCCTTTATCCCCCACCAGGGTCACAAAGACGTAGTTGTTGGTGCCTGAATACTGTGATGTACCAGTTGCTATTGTCACAGTGTAGACTTCCATCTAAGGGGACACGCACACATGCAAACACATTCAGTTAATAAGTGTTAAACTAACAACACCTGTTCACTGAAAAGTCCGGCCTGATGCTCATATTGATAAGAGGCCTTTTGTGACATCCATCCATCCATCCATTATCTATACACCACTTAATCCTCACTAGGGTTGCAGGGGGGGGGGGATTTTGAATCACCAATTAATCTCAACATGTTTTTGGACCTTGTGGGAGGAAGCCGGAGAACCCGCAGAGAACCCACGGGGAGACTCCACGCAGAAAGATCCCGGATGTCCGCACTGGAATGGGAATCAGGGACCTTCTTGCTGCGAGGTGACGGTGCTAACCACCGTGCCATTTTTTACCAGATTCATAAAATTAAGCCTACAGCTGCTTCATCTCTATGGATAAACATCTAAACTAAAATGAGTTGTAATGAAGAGTTCAGTGATTGCCAACAAAGAATTGCTTCACCAAGAATTACATCAGTAATATGTATGTCCAGTGCTGTTGGAGGAAGTGGTGGATTCTTTGTATAGCCTGCTGAAAATGAGGGATATGGAGTTTGGGTTGGTGGCTGGCTGTGTATTTCAAAACTGTGTTTCGTAAAGGTTAGATTTCCACACAATCAAAATAATGTAACAAACCCACATTCCATTGTTACATTCTACTTCTTCTAAAATGGTCAGGTATGATAACTTTCTGGTTGTGCCAGCTGGATGACATAGTATATGCCCCCAAGCAACAAGGTGTGAACAAAGGTTACATGTCACACATTTCACATTAGTGAGTGGTAGTAATGAGTCAGCTGACAGTAGCCAAATAGCCAAAAAGCCAAGGTCAAGAAAGCCTTTAACATTAGTCATCCGACAGAGGTGCAGAAGAATAGACAAGAAATACAAACTGCCAAACAAAGACTTACAGCTCTGGCTGCTAGACTGAAGAGAAACACCAGAGAATCAGGGCCCAAGGAGATAAATCTCCAAAGACCAATTTGGGGTATATTCCCAACTGGGAGAGAATACAAGGATAGGCCCACCCAGTGATGAGAGTGACCCATATTGGAAAAGCATATGGAAGAAAGAGGCAAGATACAATATCAAAGCAAGTCTGATGACCGGTGGACCTAAGAATAGACCATAAGCTGGACAGCACCAAGATCTGACAGCACAAATGAGTGAGCTGCTAACAACAGACACCATCAAAGGAATCCTAACACAGAGCAGGACAGTCCTAAACAGAGGGTATACAAGGAGCCCCTTCAAACTACCTGCCCCTCCACAACATGGAAGCTTTTCTCTATGCAGCTAAGTTGAGCTGGCACACGAATCATCGGAAAAAACACCAGAGGGCCAAAGCAACACTTGCTTGTCAATAGAGCAGTCACCCAAGTGGAAATAAAACTTAAGTATAAAAATGATTGCTCACACAATGCATCCTGGATCAAAGTCTATTTCTTTTTGCCCTTTAAAACAGGAACATTTCCTCCTACGACAGCATACATAAGCATGCAGTATTTAAATTAATGTGCCTTCTGCTTTTTATGAATAGTCATTTTCCTTCCTGGGTGGGTAACCTAAATTAAACTCAAACCTATCAGCTGACCCTGTCAACTCTGTTGTTTACCATTTCTGCTTTGTGCATATTCACATGGCTAAAAAACAGTTTAGGATGTTGTATGCAAACTATTTTATTTTCCAGGATCATGTTGCTATAGCAGCTTCCTAGTAATGTGAAAAGCAAATTGATGCAAATGAGCTGATAAAACAAACAGATACGTGGTGTAAAGCAAATATGACAGTTCTCACACCCATGGCAGCATGTAACTGAAACCAGCTGCTGTGAGCATCATGAGATGTAATGTCCTTGAATGTCATGTTCATTTTGGCATTGCTGTAGCACATACATTGGCTCCTTTTACAAAAGAAGTTGGTAGAATGCGTTGATTCTTCACGATATGCAATCAAAATCAGTCGACGCATAATAACTCTGGAGTGTCCGGAGTGCTGCAACAGTTGCCTGTTTTGATCTGCTGGTACTCCAACTTTGTGTCCTGAACCTGAGAAATCTGTTTGCATGATTCATTTTTATTATTTTGTGCTTCTTTTTTTCTTTTCTGTGCACAGTTTATCAATTTGTGTGACAGTTTGTTTTTTTTTAATCTGTTCAATAAATGTAGGAATCCTTGACTGTGGATTTTCCCTGTAGTTTGGGCTCTGGAGTGAAGAGATCAATGTGCTGTTGGGGCTGAACTGTCAATTCAAACAATGGGTAGAAGACATGTCCCTAAATTACTGTGTTCGCCTTGCCCTGAATTCAATAGAAAACTAGTGGAATATATTAAAGTGCAAGGTAGGAGCAACAAAACGCCTGCAACTAAGTCCAGCTTTAAAGAATCGTGTCTGAAAAATAGCGGAACTTTTGCCCACACATTTGTCCATCCATCCATCCATCCATCCATCCATCCATCCATTATCTCTACACTGTTTAATCCTCACTTGGGCCGTGGGTGTCTGGAGTCTATCCCAGCTGACTCAGGTGACACCCTGGACAGGTCACCGGACTATTGCAGGGCCACACCAAGAGACACACACCCACGGACAATGTAGAATCACCAATCAACCTCAACGTGTTTTTGGACTGTGTGGGAGGAAACCACCGCTCCACCTTGCAGCCCTCCACATATTTGTGACACATCATTAATTTCCAGAAGGATCTACTCTGTCACCAAAAACAAAGATTAACATAAAAAAATATTACAAAATGAAAGAATGGATTTTCACAAGGTGGAGACTCACTTTTGTTGCACTAAAGTTGTACATATTTTCATGTTCTAACTTCTTGTTGTGGAACTTTGTTGAATTATACATTAACTCAAATGTACCCTCCTTTACAACCTAACCCACTAACATTTATCCACTCTCTTCCTGAAAAGAAGGTTTGTTGGGCTTCAAACATGTATGTGTTCCTATAAACAACAGAAAAGATAAGATTTCTTTGAAGATGACATAAGCCTTGATTATTCCCACAGTGGGGGAATTTGCTTTTTACTTTTGCTCTGTCATTACAAAATAATGAATTGTTGCTCTTGTTGCTGTGGTATTGGTACCATAAAACCATTTACATTGTTGGAATAATGAGGTTCTATGCTGCCCGTTACACATATCATTAGATTCAGAATTAGCTAGTGGGCTTTATTTAGACAGTGAGAGGTTCAAAGTCATAAGATGAATGCTTTAACATTTACATAGTTTTGCTGTGTACAGTATGTATTTCATCTGTTGTGTAAAAGACTTGAGCCATTAGTTTGTTTGACCCCTGTTTGTGCATTTGGAGATCCATGCAGCAAAATGTACATTGCTAAATGCATTAAGCCAATAAATTACTTTACAGTGATGAAATACTTCTCAAGCAAAGTCGGCAAAAGAAGGTTGGATGCAAGCAAATGAATTCACCGACTGTTGTATTGGAATCTGCTCAGAGTCAGATGCCCTTTAATAACCTGTTTTGTGTTCTGAATCACTAAATGACACTGTTGAGTTCCATAAATGCAACCCAAATATTGCAAAAATATTAACAAAATGTTTTACATTGTTAACAGAACAAGTGCCTGTAATATTGAGCAACTGAGTTTGATGGAATACTAAAAAGCATGAAAATGCTGATATTTAAAGATAATGAATACCGAAACAAAATTTAAAATCAATAAAATCAAATCTAAAATAATCATCTCTAACATTAAGTTATTTGATTGAGAAATTACTTTGTGGATGAAGAGCATTAGAGCTTGCCCAGAGTAAAAAACTCTAGTTCACTTCACAAGTAGCCACTCAGTCATAATAGGGTGTCTGAAGCCAGGGAACAACTACAAAAACACACACACACACAAAAAACCCCTACCTTGGCACAGTGTTTCGTTCACAGCTTCGTATCACTTTCCTGCCTTTCTTTTCCTGTAGATTTCCTTCGGCTCTGTTTGTCTTGCTTCCTCTCTTTCCCTCTATGTTGAAAGTCTTTACAGGACTCTGCTGTACCTTCTACAGTTATCTGGCCAATGTGACATTTCTACATGCAAAAATCCTCTTTGTTTGAATCTCTTCAGCAGGAACACACTCACTGCTTTACTCTCACATCACAGCTCCTCCTACTCCCCTCAGTCAGTCCTTTGTGTAGCCTAACCTCACTCTTTAACGTGCACGCATGCACGTGCACACACACAGTGAGAGAAAGAGAGACATAGAGACGGAGGCCGTTACAAAAAGGAAATTGGGTCAATATCTGGGATGCAGTATTTGATACGATCCACATTACAGTGCAGCATACCAGTTGCAACTGTGAAATCTTCACAATCAAAAACGTCATTTTTTGAATTACATAATGTTACAAGTTAAGAAATACACCAAGGTTAGGGGAAAATATCCAATAAAGTAACTTTTGAGTGAGGGTAGACTTTATACTGTTGAAGAAACTTCACCTTGTGCAGCCCAGGGTTTTTTATTTTATTTTGCTTGTTAACTTCCACTTGCTACTGCACACTCTACTAATAGCTAAACTAACTAACTAAAACTAGGGGTCTCCCATTCAGTTCACACAGCCAGCTGAATGTGTCTCAAAGTTGGGAATACACATCCCAATTGACAGAGGTCATATGTTTCGACACCACCACAGGTATCAGACCATTTTGGCACAAAGTTACATATGATCCTAACTTGCTTACTTTGTGTTCCAGCAGCATCTTATGTGGTGAAAAAAATTATTATTATTATTTGTTTGTTTGTTTGTTTGTTTTCCAAAGCTACCTGATGTATTTACACTTCACAATGCTCTTTAACACACAAGGAAGAAGTACTTTCTTTGGAAGTACATTTTTTTTATTGACACAGTCACATGCTGGTACAAGACAGTGTCATACCACTGTTATGGTCCATGTACAGTAGTCCTACTGGTGAAACCAGACCAAGTGAAAACATGCGTTCACTTGAGCACACAGTGTACAAACCACAGAGACTTCTGTAAGAGTTCAAATGTACTGTGTACATGCTATTGAAAGGCTGACCACCTTAAGGCTACATAGGTGTTCATGGATGATACTAATGTCACAAGACGAGCTAATCTTGTAACACATAGAGCTATTTGGATGATGGAAAGTCAACTTGGCACTGTGGACTCTTGCTACACCCATGACAGCACAGCTCCATGTGTTTGATGTACATTTCAGGCACAAGAAAGCACCTCCGCAAGAGCCTTTTCCACAGAGCTTCCTCCAAATTTGTAGTGTAAATTGGCTCCATGGAAAGTCAGTAATCACTAAAAAAAAAAAGGAAGGCTTTGTTATCTGATCACTTTGATTCAATACGTCTTGGAGGACAACCACTATTAACTACTAGTTTAATGTTATGAAGTTTTCTGGGTGAAGAAGGACTTTGATTATCAATGCAATCTGCAGTAATGCTTGAGGGATCTGTGGCTTTATCAGCAAGACAACTGCTCTTGCTTCGATGTCTTAAATTGGTCTATGCCACTCACTTTGGGTTTGGAGGCTTGAGAAATTGCTTCTAATAAAGTATAATTAGTAGGATATGTCTATGTCTCCATCCTTGCTGTCTTAGCAATTTACCGTAAACCGGTTCTGCTTCAAAGTGACCTACCAGGAGTAGGGATCTGTCAGGCCATCCCATGAGCAAATAGCTAGGGTTCATAAAGTCAGCATCAGTTCTTCAGAACATATCATGTGGGTTTTGAATTCACAATACCCTCGATTTCAATAAAAATTCTCCTGTAAACTTCATTCCTCATGGTTTGAGTAGCAATAGCAGTATACAGGGCAGATTTGATGGAGCAAATTGCTTTGTTTCCACACATCACAAAACAGTGGTGCAACTGGTGAGCTGAAGCAAATACTGATCTTTGGCTTTGCCCGTTATTGCTTAAAACTTACCACTTAAGTTGCTTCCCTTGGCACCCTTCCTCCACCTCTGAAATGTGTCCCTTGATCAGAATAGTCCGGTGGTTCCTCCATCACGCAATAACCCTTCTAACGGCCATTAGTAGGAAGTTTGTGTTGATGGATGTCAGCACGTCTATGTGAAGTGACATAAGGCACTAATATACAAAATATACAATACCTCACAGTTTCTCTTGATATCATTACACTTTGATCAGGAACAAGCCAAAGCGCAATGAGAGGCAAGCATAGACATTTCAGTAGAGTAGCTTGTTATATAGATGGCTAAGGCGAAGGACAATGGAGTGAACAACAGTAATGTCAAAGAGTTGTGCCTGCTGTAGTCTGTCTCCACCTCTGATTAGGTTGGCAAATGGCACAAGAGTCATATTCTCAAAGGGATTTGTGATACGTGACCTCGTTGTACACATCTGCTAGAGGAGAGTTTGTCACTGCAGGGTTACTTTGCACTTCCACCTTATGAAGCTGTTAGCTCTGGCATATCCCAGCTCCATCCAGGTGAGGACCTTCATGGTGATCAGTGGTCAAAGGTTGGAGATAGCCACAGTACATATAGCAATTCATTTCACTTCTGTCACATCCTGTCGTGGCTCTGTGGTGTTTGAAGACAAATACAAAGGCCATCTCCAAGATAGACTATTGTTAAAGATGCTTCCTCAGGCTCTCTATCAATTCATCTTCAAAACCTGTAATTCAGGTTTGAGACACCTAATCCGAGCCCCTATGGTCTCACCTTGATCGATTCGAGATAAGGTCCCAGCATCTGTCCTCACTCCTGTTTAAGGAGGAGCTGAGGTCAGAGATGGAGGGAGTTGGCTGTTGTGAGAATTGTTCTTCTCTGAGGCTTTCCTTACAACTCTTCTTCGACCTCTTAACAGTGTGCTGCTCCTTCTCATTTTCCTGGTGCTCTTTATGGAGGATGTAAGGCCAGAAACTGAGCAAGTACATTCATCAGGACTTAACAGTCCTTGAATAGGTTTGACTTACCTTGTTTAAAAAAAAACAAAAAAACAACACCAACAAAAAACATTTGGTTTCATGCCAGAAGTCCTTCAACAGAAAAGCACAGCAACTATGTCATGAACAAAGCAAACCACATTTTTTAGAGGGTAAACAAGATGCATAGACAGACTAGTCAAGACAGGTTAATCAATGCAAGATCAGAGAAATGCAACAATACTAAACAGGGCAGACAAGACACAGGTTTGTTCTTAAGTTAAAAGAGAATACACACAAAGTAAAGGTGAAATTGTGTGGATGATTTTTTGGAATATTGGTGAATCTGTCTAGCGGACATTGAACTCACCTGTATGTTTTTTAATATATATCAATATGTATAAGAAAGTGAGACAATACATGTTACATACATACATGTTCACAAACATTTACCACTCCTTCAAAAAGACTTTACACTATATTAGGTTTTTTTAAAAAAGCATTCTTCCCCATAGATTATACTTCTATTCTACATGCCCATGTGTCAGTATAGCAACATGATTGGATGGATAGTTTATGGTTTAGCTGATAAAAGCAAATGATTGGTTGTTTGAAGGTAAGGGAAGGACATGCATCCTATAACTGCTGTATTTGGTGTTACAAAATTCTTGAAGTGGCGAGTCTTTTCCTTATAACTCGTAATTACTTTCATTGAAGTATAAAATGTTTTGGAAGGGATGCTGTTGGGGCTACATTACATATTTCATATATCTTGGGGGCTGTGCCAGGAGGCATGGTGGGAGGTGGTTAGCACTGTTCTCCCTGTGCCTGCGTGGGTTCTCTCCGGTTAATTGGTGATTCTA
>NW_007578287.1:205247-239373 GCF_000690725.1 Stegastes partitus
GCGAGTCTTTTCCTTATAACTCGTAATTACTTTCATTGAAGTATAAAATGTTTTGGAAGGGATGCTGTTGGGGCTACATTACATATTTCATATATATTGGGGGCTGTGCCAGGAGGCATGGTGGGAGGTGGTTAGCACTGTTCTCCCTGTGCCTGCGTGGGTTCTCTCCGGTTAATTGGTGATTCTAAATCGTCCCTAGGTGTGAATGTGAGTGTGCTTGGTTGTCTGTCTCTCGCTGTGGCCCTGTGATAGACTGGCGACCTGTCCAGGGTGTCCCCTGCCTTCGCCCTAGGTTGGCTGGGATAGGCTCCAGCCCCCCCTGCGACCCTAGTGAGGATTAAGCGGTGTATAGAAAATGGATGGATGGATGGAATAATATATGAGTATTTCTGTTTCACATTATACTTGACACAAACCTGGAGCATTTTGTCAGGTTTTGTGCAGAGGACATGAATGAGTACATGGAAATTTTCCTTGACACAGAAGCCACCAAGGAGGCAGTGATTCAGGCTGGTACTGCGACTTTCCAGTGCATTTATCATGGGCCAGAAACTACATCGGGTGAAATTTGATACATTTTCGAGAAAGGCGGCGGCAGGAGTGATCAAACTCTACCTCTAACAGAGGGTGCAGCTCCACAGCATTCATTCACTGCCTACCTGCAGACCCGGGACTGGATCCTTCTACAGAGCATGTCTCTGAACCCCAATGACTATGGATGGACATTAGGTGTGCATGGGCATGAGCCAATTCCAACACTCGACCCCATGGCTCCTGAGGAGCTACTGAAGTTCACGAGCTGTAATTGTCATGGAGATTGCAGCAACCAGGGTGTAGCTGCAAGACGAATGGGGTCACGTGCATCTCGGCCTGTGGAATCTGTAAACTGCAGTCAGTTGTTGAGTCTGAAGACGACACAATGACTCTAGAAGCTTCTGACATTGTGAATGAGAAATAACTGAGTATTATATAAGTATGTGAAATAAATGCTACTTTGAATGTAAATGTAGAAGTGAGTGTGGCTTTTTTTTTAACAATGGAGTGTTTGTGGTGAAATATAAATGCCAACAATCAACTCAGAATCATGAAAAAACCCTGATTTGACCCCTCATAAGTTACTTAAAGCCAATTTATTTTTTTAAATGAATTTTTCGACAATCATTTATCCGTACCTGTTAGTTTACAGCCTGTCCCTTCACAACAAAAGCACTGTATCTCTTTCTTTGCTATGTAAAACTGTGTTATTTTGTGGAGTGAGATCAGAATCTGGCTGGTTAGCTAATTATGCCCTCATGAGGACAAGAGGATGCTGCAGACTAGAAATGCTGTAGAACATGTTCAGCTGATCTGGTATAATTTACCCTTTGATGGTATATTCTTTATAGCAATGTATAACTGTAATGCATGTAAGAACCTGGTGAAAATGCATTAGATTATTACTTATTTCATTTTATTTCCTCGTTTCAGAACCACACACTTACTCATGTTCTATACTAAACAAATGAAAGGAACTTTCAGCATCTCGAGTGCGTTCTCACCAGTGCCCCCTTGCCAGTAACGGGTTTTCTAAACCAGTAAAATTATACAAACCTCTCACTCACCATAACATCGTTGCAACAAGAAACAAAAAAGAAGCTACTTGTGGAAAAGTGAAGGGAACTTACTGTTCTCCAAATCCATTTTATACAAAACTAGATGGTGCTTAAAAGATTAGCTCAAACCATGTGTCCTACAAATTCCAGTCATATGTGCTTTGTCCACATTCACCTAGTATGTATGGGACTGGGACACATTTGATAGTCAAATCAGTTCACCCAAATTATAAAAGATCATTTTTTTCTTTGCCATCTTGCAGTACAGTATCTGTCCAGTTGCACAGTTTAGACTGTATTTGTGCGGTCTTTCAGATGTCTGCCTGATCTGACCTAAATACCATGGACTTGTACAAAATTGAATAAATTAAATACAAGAAAGTGACGCTCTAAAATGTATTTCTTAAAATTCTGTCAATGCATAATCCACACATCTTTCTAGATGACCTCTTGCATTGAGGGTAAATTCATCCTTAAAATTAAAGGGCATGGTAAAGGGGTGAAGTTGAATGAACCCGATTACTGTCCTGATGATTGAAAGTAAATCTCAGAAAAACAATGTAGTTATGTAAGTCGTGACAGAATTTTTACTTTTTTTTTTTATAAGAAAGCATATGACAGATGACAAAACAAAAAGACATGGAAGACATACAAATTAAAAAAAGACCATATACTCACTGTAAGAGAACGTGTACTGTATACAAGAACAAAAGGCTTTCGTTCTGCCTAATTCGTTTCAGAGAGCTTTGCCTCCCTGCCGGGCGACTTCACTTTACTTCATGTACAGGTAGTTGGATGATGTGACAGTAAAAAGCCAGACTCTCCTTTCCATAGCCCACATAATGCAGCCAGAACTTGCCAATATTGTTTTTAAAAAAAAATACAACAAAGAAACTGGAGGCCACATTCTAACAGTATAATCTGAACAACGTGAAGCATGACTGAATATGTAATGAATAACATGGAGTTATTGTATGAGGTAACTAAACCTTGTGACTAATGATACAGTATTCTAGCAGTATCTGCCGTATACGTGGTAACTTCAATCACATCAGTTCAGGTTGGCAAATATTCATGAGCAGTTTGATCCCGAGGCACCATCTTCATCATCAGGTGGGCAGGCGACAAAATCCGCCAACATGGAGGCCATGGCTTCATCATCCATCTGTAGGACAAACAGAAAACGGTTGTTGTGTGTCTGATGCCGATACCTACTCAAACTGACAGGTGGTTTATGGGAAATGTTGAATAACTACGTATTTCTGGGACAGTGGTCACTAAATCAGTAATTGCTTATTGTTTCAATACAATAAGGAACAATGCCTCTGCAGAGTACAAGTACTGTAGTAACAGTTTTGCAAAGCTACATAGAGAAGGGTGTTATAGCGAGGTCACATGTAGGTCACAGCGGTTTGCAGAGTGGTTAACATACTCACCTCCCAATTCTCAACAATGCTGTGCCTGAGGCAAAGTTGTGTCTTTCTTTCATTTTTTTTCCCCATTCTTCAGCACCGTACAGCCACAAATGCCTCTTCAGTGGATGTAGTGTTTTGTTTATGCTGTCACTGGGGTCAAAATGATTTCTGATTCTTCATGCCTTTTCTTTACAGTTTTCTTTTTTTCAATTTTTACATCTTCTGACTCGCTAGGTTACAGCAGTAAGTGTACCAAGTAAACACTGTCTTTGTGTTTCATTTTATTTTTATCCATATGTAGTACTCTTGGTACCAACTTTTTTGGGGGAAAACTTTTTCATTTTTAGAAATGATTAGATAATTATTTTACGATTAAGGAAGTGTAAAACAAAGGGCTTAAAAGATGTTTATGGCAATGACATTCTTTTGTTATGTTTACACTGAGCTATGATGTTTATTGCCTCGTTGGATTTTTTTTACAAGATTGTCAGCATTTCTTGTCTTAACAATTTTCTATGAATTTAACTGGTGTCCTAGAATCTGTGAGAAAAGTCCTAATAAATTGGTGATTTTAAGATGTCATCTGATGTTTTGTGTTACTTAATGGCTCAATATAAACTTGTACAAGAGAACAACTGAATCTGAAATTTTACCTTTTTCTTATCAGTGCTCTGCCCTGCTTCTTCCTCTTCCTGCCCCTCCTCTCTCTTCCTCTTCACGCCTTTGCCCTCCTCTCCATCACTCTCCTCTTCTGTTCCAGCTGCCTCCTGCTGCTCTGTATCAGTTTTGTCTCTTTTCAAATCAACCGTCTCTTCTTGCTCTTTAGTACTCAAGTCTGCAGAGGTTTCAGGATCTGCTGGTGTGTCTTCTTCTTGAACAGCTACTAGCTGTTCCTCCTGATGGCTGGATGGCTGGTTATCACTCACACTGACTTCCTGTGCAGGTTCAGCTGCTGACTCCTGTTGAGTTGAACAGAGTAGAGAATTTTTTCTTTTAACAACACTATAACAATACCACTGTCATTAATACAATAGTGGGGGAACAAAAACACTGATAAAGGTCTTGTCATAGATAGCTAGCTAGCTAGATACTTTATCCATCCCTTTAGGGAAATTCAAGCAATACTCAGTCTCTTAATATATACAATAAAGCATTTCACTGCGCATTATACCATGTATGACTGTGTTCGTGACCAATAAAGACCTTGAATCCTTGAATATACAGACATTCCTGACCTCCAGAAACAACCTGCATCCCAGAATCAAGTCAGAAGATCCATATTAATGATCAATAATTCCAATAAGTGATGGTATGTGCTGTGCATGTCTCCACTGTTAGTAACATGGCAGCTCAGTCGACTAGTTATCTAACTGTAACAGCCTGTTCCGCCCTAAATATTACAGTGTTAAAATGAAAATATTCTGCCACAGCAAAGCCTGAGTAAAGATGACATCCTCCCCTTTGGATTTTTGCGGGTGTTAAACAAATGAAATACAATTATCAGTGAGCTTCAGACATCCGAGTAGGTGAATTTTGTTATTGCTGGACAGAGTCAGTTTCCTGTCCGTCTTTGTGCTGAATTACCAGCTTTAATGACAACAATGTAACTTGCACTTAAAACTCTTGCAAGTTAGCCCATTTCTGTGATTATACATCAGCTATCACTTCAACTTGTTTTCCACTCATTTTACTGTAACACATTGATCAGCGTGGGTCAAAAGTGAAACTTTGAAGCTGTGGTAACTACCTGTTGAGTCTGATTGGTGCTCTGTTCTTCTGGGGCAGCTGTCAGCTCCTCCTCCTCCTTCCCTCCTTGTTCCCACGAGCTTTCCCCCTCCTCCAATCCTCCCCCTGCTTCTCCACCTTCCTCCTCAGTCTCCTCCCTCTCATCCAGTGCTCCTCCAGTGACACACAGGATTTGTGGCATGGTAGGGTCATTCATTTTTTCACTGTCATCCTCCTCTCCTTCCCCTTCTCGTGCATCCTCCAGGACTCCAATGCTCTCCACCTCCTGCACCTTCATCCTGTCGTCTCCAAACAGTGCTCTGTTGGTTTGGATCTCCTCTATCCCTCCTTCAGCATCCCCCTCCACACTAAAGCCAGACATCCCTCCTTCATCCACCGCCGCTCGGAGCACCTTCCCCTCTTCTATCCCTGCCTCTACTACCTTGTCCTCTGCTCCCTCCAGCGGAGGAATGTCCCCATCTTCCTCCTCCTCCTCCTCTTCCTCCAGGTCTTCACCCTCTTCTTCATCATAGTCCTCATA
The DNA here is from genome assembly GCF_000690725.1 of Stegastes partitus. Taxonomy (NCBI): domain Eukaryota; kingdom Metazoa; phylum Chordata; class Actinopteri; family Pomacentridae; genus Stegastes; species Stegastes partitus. The sequence continues at coordinate 210,521 of NW_007578287.1, forward strand.
TTCCTCCCCATCATAAAATTCATCTTCAGCTAAATCGCTCACTTCCTCCTCTTCATCTTCCTCATCCATCCCTTCCTCCTCCTCCTCCAGCTCTTCATCGTCCTCCATGTCCTCCTCATCTTCTTCTTCGTCATCAGTGCTGTTGATGTTGATGACAGCTGAATCTTCGTTGCTGGTGGGTGCTGGCGGGTGCTGGTGGAGGTGGCGTCCCTGCTGACTCAGCTGATTCTGCAGCTGGTGCATCTGGAGTGGTAGACCCATTGGGCTGGGCTGGCCTGCTGTGGAGGGCTGCATAAGCATCTGCTGGAGCTGGGGCCTGCCAGGCATTGAGTCTCCAAGTCCACCAGGTGGACCTGTGAGTGTGCTGGAGTTCAAAGGTGGAACCAGGGAGACGACCGAGGCACTGGAGGGAGGAAAAGAGTTGATGGGGGTGGTGGAAGTGGTGAGGAGGGGAGATGAGGTGGCCAGGTCATTGGAGAGAGAGGTCCCTTCTACTGTGGTTGTTGCTGCTGTAGTGGGGACCATGGTGACAGATTCTCCTCCACTTAATGTGACACCAGCGCCACCTGGTGCAGCAGAGAGTATGTTCTGCGAGTTTGCTGCCACGTCATCCTGCTGGTTCTCCATATTGAGCATCCCTGGAGGAACTATCACCACACTGTCATCTGAGTCACTTTCCAAAGAGATCTCTACATCTTCTGCTTCCTCTTTGTCATATCGGACAAACACAGGTCTCTGCCCCTCTGGAGGACCCAGCCCAGCAGGATCTGGCTGGTGGTGTGCGTGTGGAGACAGGATCATGTCTCCTGGAGCAGGGGCCTGGCCTGGCAGTCCAGGAACCAGGGAGAGGTGGTTCTCCAAAGAACCTAGCAGGGAAGTGGGGCCCAGGCCAAGAGAGTGGCGGGTGGGAAAGGGAGGACCAGGGGCAGGACCTCCTAGGAGGGTTGGCAAAGTGAGTCCAGAAGCAGGTCCCTGGGAGGAGGGGAGGACTGGAGCAGTATGGGTTGGTTTCAGAGTGAGGGGCGGTAAAGGGAGGGCAACGGACGAAGTGCGAGGGTGAAGGATTGAGTTACAGATCGTCAGAGCCTCAGCACAGAATGAAGAGACCTGAGAAAGGGGGGTGCACAGAAAGTCATTAAAAACTGAAATGGTAGACGGAAAAACACCTGCTGCAAATAGAAAGAGTAAACAACGATTATTGTGTTCTGCATGATGATGCTCTTCTTTATACATTATGTTGAAGTAACGTGTTTTTAGATCAGTTTCACCTGTTACCAAGGTACTCTCAAATTAATGTGTACCCTACCAAATTAGATCATGTTCAAACAAACAACTTTACGTATTATTTTAAAACATATGTGTGGAGTACTGGTGTCTGATAAAAAATTGTCACTCCTGGATCTGTTATTCAAAGCGGTTGTCACATTTGTGAGTGTTCTGAGAAGTCACCTTGAGGTTGCGGTCGGTGCGTCCATTGCTGAGAATGGACACGGCGCAGGTCAGAGGTGGAGGCCAACAGGGTGATGGGACCAGGACCAGAGCCAACAATAACCTGGAAATTCAAAAGGAACATAAAAGTTCCATAACTCCAGCATTTACATCACACAACATTCTGTTACAAATCATCATTCATTTTAATGACAGTGCTTGTCTTCCTTCTTGGAAATGTTCCACCAAAACAATTCTGAAGCAGCACCAAAGCCACATCATTTGCTGAGCTCCGCCCAAGATGATCGTTAATCTATCCATTTTGTTCAGTTCATCACAGAATCACAAGGGCCACAGGTAAAGTAGTAGCATTCCAGACATCCCTCCTGTGCTCTATTTTCACATAACTCATAAACAATATCCGGAGATACAGAAACTCCCTAGCTTGGGGCAGCAATTTCCCCTCAATCAAAAAGGAGCCATCCATCGGTTTCTGGCAGAGAATGGTGTCCTTGGACTTGGAGGTGCTGACTTTTTTCCCAGCCACTTCAAGATCATTTCCTGATGATGCCAACAGAACTACATCTTCCACACAAAGCACAGACACACTCCTGAACTCCCCAAACTGGAAACACTTCTCAACCATCTGCACCTTGAGATTCCATCCATGAATGTCACAAACAGGAGCTGAGACAAGGCGGACAATCAGTCGGAGCCTCCCTTCAAGCACATTTCACAAAGGGGTCCACCCTTATTACAGAATTCGTTTATGCTCTTTAAATCATTCTTAGTCTTTCAAGTGACTGGCAAAAGATACACAAAACGCCAGAGCGATTTTCCCTTCTATAGCAGTAAGATAGTGCAGTCACACCAATACGTACTGGAAAATGGGAAAATCCAGTTAAAGCAATCAAGGGGTTTTTAAAGCCATGGAGTGAAAGGATTCTGATTTGCCAAGTTAGTTACTTGACATTGGTCCAACAGAACATGTGTTGCTGCAAAAGACCACGCTAAGCTCAAAACACACACCAACAAAAAGAAAAAATCCAGATATGCTGCAACAACTGCAATAGCGCTGTTGGGGTTTTTTTTGAAGAATTATCATAATCAAATGTTTAAATTCATCACAAAGAGGCATTAATTAATCTAGAAGTCAACCGATAAATATTAGGCCACACAAATCCTCCCAATATGGATATAAATGCTGCTACGTTATAGCTGAATAGAAAGCAGAGGGTTAATTTTAGTGGTTAAAATACTTAAAAACAAATCCAGTGTGATGGAGTACAGGGCCATGTCTCTCTTCAATGCTATTGGTTTGAATGAAGCAGCAGTACCTGTATAGTTCTCGTCGAGTGATGGCACTGCTATACTGCCCACTTACGCCCCCTGCAGATTCACATGCAGTGCTGGTGCTGCACTGCTGCTGTTGTAGACGCACACACAGTGGTAGCACCACATCATGGAGTCGCTGCGAGAAAATAAACACAGAGCAGAAAACCATAGATTGTTTTCTATTGAATAGTATACATGATGAAACAAGTGGTTACATGATGAAGATAGATGGGAAAAACAACCATATAATCATCTTATTTAGCACTACGTCTACAGGAACCCATAGCTTATGACAAACACAACCCCAGTCCTCGGTAATTTATAAGTGTGCAAGTTATTGCTACAATCACATACAACGTCAGATGAATAAACTGGTTAAGAGTGAAAATTGGCCTATTCTGGTAAAAAAAATTTGATGAACGTTTTTGCTCATTTTTAGCAGACATTTACCTTGTGTATATCATCCTTTAGTAGTGTTCCGCTGGTCTGTATGATTTGTCTCAGTCCTGTGAAGAAAAGCAAACTGCAGTTATACAGAAGAACACAAGGTCAGCAAAATCACAAGATGGGCATGAATAGAATCTATTTTTTAGTGCCATTTGCACAATTACACTACAGTACAGGTACATTGGAATTCTAGTGTATTTTTCAAAGGTAAATGTAAAAGCAGCAGCAAAATATAAGCTATATACAATAGAAGAATAAAATAAATACATGTGATAAAAAGCCCTCTATAAAAATATGGAAATAAGAAATACCCTGAGCAAGTATTGCACATATTACACAATGTACAGGAGTAACATCACACATGTAAGTGCAATGATATGATGTAATCAAACTGAGATAGCATCTCACCTCTGAGGGCTGAAAGGCAAGTATCTTGATTGGCCAGAAGGTCTCCCTTCCTCTGCAGTGATGGTCCAACTGCATCCGCCATGACCAACTGCTTCGTCCTTCGAGGGCCTGGCTTTCCTCCAGGAACCACATCAGCTGACAGACCTGCCCGGAGCTGGGAAAGGACCAAACCAGAGGCAAAGTCAACACTTATCTGCTCCTCCAAATGCTCAGTTTAAAAAAAGAAAATCTTTAAACCTAGTTATTTTTCATTTGAGCCAATAGGGAGCTGAAAACACATTCAAAATAACAGGCAAGAGCAGGTTGAACCTACCTTGATAGACTCTGCCCCTGGTGTAATGTCACCAAGCAGGTGGCTAAAGAGGAGTTCTGAGTGGCTGGGGCTTCCCTGAAGGATGTTTGCTGAAGCTCCAGCTACCTGGACCCACAATTCTAAGGTTGCGTACACCGATACCCGTACTGAGCTGTGGGATGAAATCAAATGTGATGCGACAAAAAAGTTGACATAGGCGATAGGTTAGACAAGTGAATAGCATCACATTTCATGCTTAAGCTGCATTGCTCCAACTGGTGATACGGTAAAGCATGTTTTCAATTTCTGATACAAGACATTGAAGTGTGTTCGACAAAAGCACTGAAGCGTCGGTGCCTGTAATTTGAGTAAAGTTGTGTTCTGACAGGAGATTCTAATTTGCACATGGCTCCTAGTTGGCTAAAACCACAAATGATTTGATCCAAAACATGTTGAGGTTAATTGGTGATTCTGGATTGTCCGTGGGTAGGAATGTGAGTGTGCTTGGTTGTCTGTCTCTTGGTGTGGCCCTGCGATGGACTAGCAACCTGTCTAGGGTGTCCCCCGCCTTCGCCCTGGGTCGGCTGGGATGGGCTCCAGCCCCCCGCGACCCTAGTGAGGATTAAGCGGTATATAGATAAATAAGATAAATAAATCTGGGGAGAATAATTGGGTCTGTATTGTCTGTTTAACTCTAATAGCATATTGCTAGTACAGCATTTTGGATTATCTGACAGAAATTTAACGAATTGTATAACCCACTCAGACTTTTTGAACCATGTGTTTATATTTAGTATGTATACAAAAATGTGTCACACATGCAAAATGATGGACTGTAAATACACAGACGGTGGACAATCAGTATATTAGGAAGGTCCATGTGTAAACTGTCTATGACAGCCTTGACAAGACTATTTTGTAAACTCCATGTGCAGTATTTGATTTGCTCAGAAGACATTCAGGACACAGGATAGACAGAACAGAGATAATATGAGGTCTTTACGTAAATGTGACATACAGCTACATAAGGGATGAATGTGGCAATTAGGATACACTGGTGGGTGGTATGTTGGTAGGGTAAAGAATTGTATTCAAGTTAATGTCCTTTGTGACATTACTCAGTTGCCCCTGAGATCAGCTCGATTTGTTTTAATGGTCTGAGTAGTGTACAATAAACCTAGAAGCGGATCAAAGTGACTGACTCTGTTCATTTTTATGTTCCAAAGTGTGTTGGAATAATTAAAAATCATTCAGTGACTGTGAATGTCAAAAGAGTGCTGTGCTTTCTTCAGCTTGTCCCTTTTGCTGCAGAACAAACACCAACTTCTGCTTTTACATTAAACATTTAACCAGCGATGTTGGCAAGTACATTTAAATTTTACAATTTTCATACAAAAAAACTCCAAACCTCCAGAACCATTTTGAAACCACAATTAATGCTGAATCAAATCTTGACACCAAAAATCTAAATCGAATTGAGAGAATGCCAAGGACGCCTACCCCCAAAATATATTGGATTCCAAAAACTTTGAAATTAACTCTAATCTGTCAGCAGTAGTAGATGATATCAGCTGTAGCTAATAAACGTTAATTGTGTAACGTGTCCACTGAAACCTTAATCTGTTGGTTAATGTGCTCTTCAAATTTTGACTGAACTCTGCCCAAAATTGTGAGTAAAAAGCCTCTTTACAAAATAACATTTATCAGCTGATTGCAGCATAAGAAGAGTAATACTGCAACTTTTATTTCATTGAATAAATATTTGGAGCTGAATAAGCTCAGACTTGGGAATCAAGACCATCATTATTTAGATCAAGTAGTTTGCAAGAATCTAAAAGTCTAATCTAATAATCTAAGTCAGGTAGTTGCATTTCAGGGTGTCCGAACATTCAATACTAGTCAGTAATCAACATGTCAGATCTGATTCTGATTCAAATTTGTTGTGTCGATTTGATAGAATCGAGATTCAATCAAATGCCACCAAAGTAAGCCCATATCTCAGTGTTGGTTACTCTGTGTTCACACCTGTAAATACTTGAGGTGTGTTCTTCTGCATTGTAAGGAGTGGCTGCAATTGTTTCTTTCTCATACATGTCAAGAAATTAATAAATCTAATTTTGTATGTCAAAATGAGTGTGTTCAAGGCACACAAATCATGTACACACTATGAAATTGTAAATAGGTGACAGTCTACATCAATTACCTTTGCTTATCTATTGTATTTTAAAAAATAAAATAAAATCCATGTATATCCTTGTTTTGCACTCAGTTATTTCACAACAGAGCGCACTCAGTATCCAAAGTTAGGAATAGTTACACGAAGCAGGTGTCAGTTACCTGTAGGCTCTCTGTTGTCCCACACTGGCTTCAGGTAGAGGCATCCAGGCAGACAGGGTTTGAGAAAACAGCCTCTGTAGCACTGCAGCATACTGAACCATGCCTCTTCGTACTCTGTAATACACAGTGCAGACACAAAGGCACACAGACGTCAACGTCACATTAACAGTGTAGTCTTCGGTGCATGCTTGTACTTTTGGAGTTACTGACCTCTTGATAATCATATACATTTGTGATTTTAAGGTTTATCAGGCTTGTTGTACAATTTAAGACATTTGCAGACATCCCGTGTGTGTGTGTGTGTGTGTGTGTGTGTGTGTGTGTGTGTCTCTCTGTGTCAGTACTCACGCTGTGATAAGACTTGACAGGACCTCCAGTGTGTTGGTGTGGATAATGGGGAGGACTAACAACCTCACACTTCCATCCCCTGTTAAATTCTGAGACACAAAGAGCCAAAAACAAATGGTTTAGGATCAATAATATTTGTTTGGTGTGCATTCACATACAATGATGCAAAAATCAGCAAATTTGTTCATTGCTTTAGTCTGTGCATGTGCGCACTTACTATGCTCTTGGAGCTGACAGCAAGGGCTCGGCACACTAGGTTGAGTATTGGTCTGACAGGCAGACGGACAGCTGATGCAGGATCCACTCTGTTGAACAAGAATAACACAATAAATACTTGCAATATTGGAACTGACTTCTGCACATCACTGCTGTTGTTGGTTTTTTGGTCTTTACTTTAAGTGAAAAAGGCATTAAATGCATTGTATCTGCTGTATTCAGTACTTAGTTATAAAATTGCGTTTATACTTGACCAAATCCCATTGTGCCCAGTTACCGTAATTTCCAGACTACAAGCTGCTACTTTTTTCACACGGTTTGAACACTGCGGCTTAAACAATTATCTATACACCACTTCATCCTCACTAGGGTCGTGGGGGGCTGGAGCATATCCCAGCCGACCCAGGGCAAAGGCAGGGGACACCCTAGACAGGTTGCCAATCCATCGCAGGGCCACACCCAGAGACAGACAACCAAGCACACTCACATTCACACCTACGGACAATTTAGAATCACCAATTAACCTCAACAGGTTTTTGGATTGTGGGAGGAAGCCGGAGAACCCAGAGAGAACCCATACTGCACGGGGAGAACATGCAAACTCCACGCAGAAAGATCCCGGTGCCCCCACCGGGACATGAACCGACGACCTTCCTGTTGTGAGGCAACAGTGCTTCCAGCTTAAACATTGATGTGGCTACTTTATGGATTTTTACAAGTTTTATGAATTTGCCTTGAGATGAAAGTGACATTGAGAGCGACGACAACAAAAGAGAGACAGAGGAAGTGTGTGACGAAGTAATTCTGAGGCTGTTCAATTCCGACACTGAAGAAGATGACTTTAGTGGTTTTAGTGTGCAGGAGGAAGATGAAGATAGCGATCAATGACTTTTCCTGGTAGACTATGGTATTTTTAGGGGTTTTTTTTCATCAGCTGTGTTACAGGCACTGTTTAGAAAAAAGCATTTACGGTAAATATTTGTGTATGTTACTGGTACATATTTAATTAAAAGTTTTTAAAAAAATCTTTCTGTGTAAATATCTCATGTTACAACGGGGACACCTGTGGCTTATAGACAAGTGCAGCTTTTATAGGTACTTTTTTTTTTCTTTTTAAAGTTAGTGGGTGCGGCTTATATTCAGGTGCGCTCAATAGTCCGAAAATTACGCTAATCAATGTCTTCAGGCTGCCAGACTGAACTGTCCTAAGACTCACAAAAAGTTCTCAGTGTTTTCTTTTTGGATTGTTTGCACCATTTTTGCATTGGAAAGTTAACAGGACATTTGATGTAGTTTTGAAAGCTGCAAATTTAACAAATCAAATTTCAGCGACATGAAAGTGGGGCAAGACTTTAAGTAGTTTAAAACCAAAGCTACTTACATTGATAGAGACCACAAAGCGCAAACAGGATAATTTTTGTAATTTGGGTAAACTGATCTTTTAAATGATACATTTTTCTTAAAAGTTGTATGTGTGCCTATTTTTTACCTGAGTGTGTGTTTGAGTGCCAGGCAGACAGCAGTATATCTGTGCTGCAGCTGCAACAACAGCAGGGGATCTGTTTGGTCGAGATGAGGGAAGGTCAGCTCCACCCCTGGACCTTGATATTGCACCGTTCCATCTGTGAGAGCAAACAGTAATTAAGTCTTAGCATCATTAATCGTCAGCAAACAATACAAATGTAAAAAAAAAACAAAAAAAAAAACAAAAAAAAAACAAAGCTCTTCCAACGTGTCCAAGGACATTAGACAGTATTTTCAACTAGCAAAACTTAAAAATGTCCCATAAATGGCCTATATATGCTAACTGACAGAAAAGCATACCTGTTTCTGCACCTTGGTAGATCTGAGCCAGCAGGCCATTGGCTGTGGCCAGTAGGCAGTGAATCTGATTGGTCCAGCCCTCAGCTCTGCCAGCGCCCACTCCTCTGTCCAAGAGGCCTCCCAGACAGGGAAGACGACCATAACACTGACAGGCCACCTGACAGAAAAAACAGTGACCCAAGAGATAAACAATTTTAAAAGCATTCAGAGAAGAAAGTCTAATTTTCGAGGACTGTACTCAGACAGTACTTGCTTGGACAAACCTCTTGTGTTTTCCGGTTTGTGCTGTCCATTTTAGAGAGAAAATACGCTCCTAGTTTATCCTTGAAGGGAAAAAAAAAGACAGGTTTGACCAGAAACTTCAGTCAAAAAGACATAAATGACATATACTAAAATGAAAAGTAATACAGGTGTAACTTAAGTGAATATTTTTTAGAAACAACTCTTTCAGTTCTCGTTCACTCTTCATCTCATCTGTCCCTGAGTGTGTCTCACCCTGAGGGATCCACAGGCTCTGGGATAGTAGCTCATACAGGCTGTCATCCCCTCCATGGCTGCCAGCTCACACTAGGATCAAAGGAAGAACAAAGCACATTTTATATATATGTATATGTGTATATATATATATATATGTGTGTGTGTGTGTGTTGTCATATCATGTCATGATTCTGTGTCTCCAGCCTTCTTATATTTTTCATTACATATCACTGCCCTGCCACCTCACCTCTGTCTTGAGGCCAAGCAAAGATGTCAGGATGCCAAGGACTGAGTTGAGGCCAACCTCCCTGGCCAGCTCTGGTAGTTGGGACGAGTACTGTAGCAGGTCCTTCAAAATGTTCACTGCTAGTTGGATGGTCTGAACTGGCGCCTGAGACTAGAGAACACCAGACAGAAGGCAAGAGAAATCTGAAATGGCTTCAGGCTAAGAAAATTTTTCCAACTAGTCATATCTCTAGAATTAGTTGTAATTCATTTAACCTTTATTTGCACTGACAACACAAAATACATTCAAACATTCAAACAGATAAAACTTGAGGATAACGGTAACAGGATACATGTAAAACTAACTAAATGCAATCCGGTTGAGATGACCTTTGATTTAATAACAAAATACAGATAAAATAGTTGTGTTGTAGCAATAACTCTAGTAATAAGGACTAAGACTGACCAGAAATACATGTGTTCTAAAGCAGCACATCCATGAACCTTAAAGTACTTTGATATTGTCATGTGAGAAAATATCTGGTGAAATTTTTTTACTTCGACATATTTAGACAAGCAAATATTTGATTCTCTTTAAACTAGTGCCTATTCATAGAAGTGATATACTCAAAGAAATTACACATAAAATTGTAATTTTGTCATCACTTTTACAAATCAAATTTTTAAAAACAACAGATCAGATCAAAAGTATTCATCACACTTTCAAGTCCATAAAATAAGAATCAGGGTTCCCGATTCAGGGCCAATGTTTAGAGCCTCCTTAGGGAATTACATAAAACCTGTCCTATTTAATCCTCTGGATCTGGTGTTCTCTTTGCCAATTAAGTATGAGGTGTGATCTGAAGACAGTAGTTCAAACCCATGTGCAGTGAAAAAAAACAGAGAGCTACCTGAAGTCGAAAAAAAAAAAAAAAGCAACAGCATAATATCATGAAACTGTGACATCAAGGCCTGGTATATATCTTCAATAAATTGGAAATTAAAGGCAATATATTCAGAATAATAAGAGACACACAGATGTTTAATAGTAAGATTTTTATGATTGTTGACTGTGGTCACTTTGTATTTGCAGTTGTCTGTCTGACAGTGTGCCATCAGGACACGCATTCCCTTGTTCACATTTTTTACTTTCTTTTCTATCTTTTTTCACATAAAAAAAAAGAAGTCAAATGTGTGCTTGACTGACTTTCCATCAGCTTTAGCATCTCGCTTTGGTCATGACCACTTGCAACTTATGCATCATACTGCTCAAATTCAGTTCAATTCAGACAGGGCTTTAGTGACACGACAGTTTCACTAAACAATATTGCGAAACCATCAAAATACATTTTTTTGAGACATATGGACAGTACCTAATTACAGAAATATGAATATTAATGCATTATTAAGATGCAATTATATATCTACTGTGTATCATTTGCATGTGTGTGCATGTCCACAAGCTCACATAGAACTGGAAGTGGACCTTTAAACAGGATAGCTGTCCTCAGCACACAAGCAAATTCAAGGAATGGGCCTATCCCAGGTTTAAATCTCACTGAAAAGTTGTGTGGGTATTTTTGAAGAGCAGCAAATGTAAAAAAAAATAAAATAAAAATGTCAGACCTCTTGCAACTGAAGACATTGTGCCTGGAAAACTCGTCAACAAGCACACGACAGAAACTGGCAATCATTTATGTAACACACTTATAAGAAGTTGTTTTTGCAAACATGTCAATATTTTTGTTAAAATTAGTGAAAAAGCAAATTTTCTTTTTCACACTCAGTATATGGCCTTTTTCTGTAGTGTGGTTTGGAGAGGGTTCAACGTGTAAGTGAATGTGGCATACCTGTATGACCTGCTGCAGAGAGCGAAGCCAGGAAAGGCAGTGTTGCTGGAAGAGATCACTGGAGCTGTCTTTAACCAGCATAGCAAGAAGGCAGAGCCCCTCAAACCTGCACACACACAAACACTTCTATCAATTAATTTCCAAAACGATTGTGACTGATTTGCAGAAATAGCTAGCCAGAGGGGTTTTTATTACCACTTAAACCATCCAGAACATTTACCTCTCTGCTTTGATTTGTCTTTTTTTCCTCTTAAACTTACTACTAATGTATTTTTTTGATAAACAAGCACCTGGAAGAAAACATCACTAGAACATTAACGTTAATAGGATCACACCAGCTGTGATGCCCGTCAACATCTTCTTACCCCTGAACACTCACTGACCATTAAAAAGCAGCACTGGTAACTTCATTAAATTTCTATAATTATAAATTATCCCAGAAAGAGCATGAAGAGTGGTCCAGGAAAGAATTTGCTGGCATGTCAAACTCTACGTAGATATACGTGGAGCATCGAATAGCAGTAGGATTCACAACTGTCTTCAAAGAGAGCGAGAGAGCAATACGGATTTACACAAGGAGCAAGAACAGTAACTTCATTACATAGTTTAAATGTATCACAGGATCAAGCTGTCACACACACAGTCACAGTTTATCAGCTGCAGTTAAATATTTTGTAACATTGCGTCTGTCTTGAAGCTGGCTCCTGACCTTTTGATTGATTGAAATATTTATTTAAAATATGTAAAGACAAGTACCAAGCAAACAAAGAATTAATATTTTTTATAAATATAAATATACACTTATATACATACAAATCCATACACATACATATTGAACGAAATCATATAACAAAAGAAATATTCCACAATTCTGGACTAGGTCTACATATTCGAAAAGGAGTGAGAAGAAGTATGTAAACACTTATTTAATCTCACCCTTTTGAGTTTCACTGACTGTGCGAGAAATCAGACATAAATTATCCAGGAAAAGTAACCAAGGTGCACATTCAGACAGCTAACATGAGTCCCGTCAGATTAATAAAGCAGGATGCATGTCTGAGAGGGAGTAACGTCTTGTTTAAATCAGAGCAAATAACTACACACACCTGTTTGCCAGAGGCAGAAAATAGAGTTATTCTAACACAGGCATTTATCATATATACATGACTGAATATAATATGATGAATGTAAACATATATTCCTGGACACTTTATCATAGAATAATGGAGTATTTTTTTTGCTGTAACTTTGATGATTTATTTTATTTTATTTTATTGTGCTGAACGGTTTTAACCTGAATTTCCTGCAAGTTTAAAGTCATTCAATACCTAATAAATAAACAAATAAAAACACTTTGCTTGTAAATGGCTCTTCTTTATCTCTCCAATAAGGACAAACACCGGCTGATACATTTGCATTAAAACTTTTACACAGATCACATTTGTCCTCAGGAAAACGATGAGTCAAGCCCCGCACAGAGACATATGAACAAGGTGAGTGGGGGAAAAAAAAAATCACACTATACACTGCCTGATAGTTAACAGTGATATCGTGCCGAAATATACACAAAACGAAATAGTAACGTTAAAACATCATCGTCAGTGGTACTGAATCATAATGACAGCTGACAAAAAGCAGTCATGTCTCACCTGGTCTTGCTCGAGCCCAGTTTGGCATTGCTGAAGCCCACGAGACCCCCGACTGCGCCGGCGCCCTGTACAGATAAACATAGGTAGTAACTAACAGCGGACACATTTAACAAACACAGCAACAGCTCAGACTGCATACAACATCTCCAGGTGTCATCTCACTGAATAACAAAGCATGTAGCAGCTGCAAGCACAGCGACAGTAGGCTAACACATAACTAGCTCTGAAAGCCAACGTGCTTGCCCGGACTGGGCTCTACCTGTGTTGTGAACACGCCATGTTCTCTGTAGTTGGCCAGCAGAGCAGGTAAATACTCTGGACGCTGTTCTTTCAGAACCGACACCAAACCTTCTGTAAGTCGCATAGCAGATGGGCCATGCAGCCAAGTCGATGTAGCCATCTTGCCTCTCCGCCAAAGCCTACGTCACCACTGTGCGACGGAGTGACGTCGTTTAAGCGTATTCTTTGTTGTAGGCGGCAGTGGCTCACCGTGTGTCGCTGAACAGAGGAACTTCTGCCCAGAGAGCTGCTGTTTGAGGCTGTTTCCTGCCTACTAATGGCTAATGAGCGGCTCAGAGTTCTGGAGGACGTAGAGAAGGAGATAGCGTCGGTCCTGCAGTGTGCCGGTGAGGACTAATTCCTTTGTAAACAGTAGATAGGATTAGCAATTTGGCAAAAACAAACAAGAGCACCTTAAGTGGCGGACTAATTGCGTGTGAATTAGGGCTGAATGATTTGAAGAAAATATTAAATTGCGAGTTTTCTGATAAATTTGTGATGGTTTCAAATCATTCAGCCCTGTTGTAAATTGCTTTTTGTACATTTGAAGTGCAATACCAGCAAAGACAGGGTCTGCAGAGGTCTCAGTGTCAAATTCCAGTTTGAACCCCGCTTGAAGACATTTTTACTACCAAAACGAAAAGTTGCCTTTTACTGGAGCTACTAGGATTCTCGTGGATGACTCCTCGAATAGTTTATATTGCACTTCCATGGTGTGCTATGAAGTTGTGTTGTCTCAAACAGCCACATCTTAACTGGTGGTATTTCAGTACAGGAATACTGGTTTCTTTACCAGCTGCTGAGTGTTGCTCTGGTATCTGGCTAATCTGGCCAATTCCTTAATTACTTAGAATTTACAGAAGAGAAAAAAAATATTCCTTAAAATTTCACTCATCAGTATTTTTTGTTACTTGTGGAAGGTGTCGCTCTTTGTGCCACATTGTCTTGTCAGAAAGTAGCTGGTGAACAGTGGAGCTAAAGAGTCTAATATTTTGGTCAGTGGTTGGTGGAAACCAAACTGGAGCTAAAAGTAGAGTCCATCTTTGAATTTATCAGGTGGACATCAATCTGACTCCAAATGATTAATAATGTTGCCCTTTGTCTGTTGGATGTGAAAGTAATTAACTGTTCACTAGCATTCAACATAAATACTTCAGATAATTGTGGTCATTTTGTTGCCCTTTATTGACAAAAACAATGAATGTAGTTTTAAGTATTTTTGTGTAATCTTTCAGGTTTCTGGCATAGTTAAAATGTTCTAACTTGTGTCATCAAAGATTCTTACTCATGCAGGTCATGGTTTATCTAAGTGCTAAAATGGAAACAAATGGATTTCCTTGAGTTTCTTGAAGATGTTTGAAATCATACATGTCAAATTGAAACAGCCATCACAAATCATGGGAGGATGGTCTGTGACAACACTTGTTAGCCACTTACAGTGTAATTCTGAAACCTTAACACCCTTCCACATCTCAACTGATATGAACCTAACACTCCAAGGCTCACATGTGACCTCAGCGACTTCACATAAGTCAAAATATAGGACACCCCACCACTTAGAGTTGAAGAAACCTTTCAGCAAGTTGCCTTCATCTTTGTATTTAGTCATGAACTGATTGATGTTTACTGTTGCTTGACATAGGCTAACTGCTGATGTGTGGTGTCCCTTGCAGGTAATATTGTCCTGGAACTCTCCAAAGACAAAACCAATGCCAGCTTCCTCGACAGACAGCTGATTCAGTTCCAGACCTCAGTCAACCGAGTGGAGAGTGAACTGACTTCCCAGATTCGCTACCTCACACAGGTTAAACGCACAACTGTAGTACTAGTTTGTGAGAGACAACAGTTTCAACAACAGAGCTGTAGTGCCTAATTTATGTTTTGTTTCAGAAAGTATGTCACCTTGACTAAAATGTAGTTCCTATGAACCATCCATCCATCCATTATCTGTACACCGCTTTATCCTCACAAGGTTCATGGAGGGGCTGGAGCCTATCCCAGCTGACTTAGGGCAAAGGCAGGTGACACCCTGGACAGGTCGCCAGTCTATCGCAGGGCTANTCATGTCATGATTCTGTGTCTCCAGCCTTCTTATATTTTTCATTACATATCACTGCCCTGCCACCTCACCTCTGTCTTGAGGCCAAGCAAAGATGTCAGGATGCCAAGGACTGAGTTGAGGCCAACCTCCCTGGCCAGCTCTGGTAGTTGGGACGAGTACTGTAGCAGGTCCTTCAAAATGTTCACTGCTAGTTGGATGGTCTGAACTGGCGCCTGAGACTAGAGAACACCAGACAGAAGGCAAGAGAAATCTGAAATGGCTTCAGGCTAAGAAAATTTTTCCAACTAGTCATATCTCTAGAATTAGTTGTAATTCATTTAACCTTTATTTGCACTGACAACACAAAATACATTCAAACATTCAAACAGATAAAACTTGAGGATAACGGTAACAGGATACATGTAAAACTAACTAAATGCAATCCGGTTGAGATGACCTTTGATTTAATAACAAAATACAGATAAAATAGTTGTGTTGTAGCAATAACTCTAGTAATAAGGACTAAGACTGACCAGAAATACATGTGTTCTAAAGCAGCACATCCATGAACCTTAAAGTACTTTGATATTGTCATGTGAGAAAATATCTGGTGAAATTTTTTTACTTCGACATATTTAGACAAGCAAATATTTGATTCTCTTTAAACTAGTGCCTATTCATAGAAGTGATATACTCAAAGAAATTACACATAAAATTGTAATTTTGTCATCACTTTTACAAATCAAATTTTTAAAAACAACAGATCAGATCAAAAGTATTCATCACACTTTCAAGTCCATAAAATAAGAATCAGGGTTCCCGATTCAGGGCCAATGTTTAGAGCCTCCTTAGGGAATTACATAAAACCTGTCCTATTTAATCCTCTGGATCTGGTGTTCTCTTTGCCAATTAAGTATGAGGTGTGATCTGAAGACAGTAGTTCAAACCCATGTGCAGTGAAAAAAAACAGAGAGCTACCTGAAGTCGAAAAAAAAAAAAAAAGCAACAGCATAATATCATGAAACTGTGACATCAAGGCCTGGTATATATCTTCAATAAATTGGAAATTAAAGGCAATATATTCAGAATAATAAGAGACACACAGATGTTTAATAGTAAGATTTTTATGATTGTTGACTGTGGTCACTTTGTATTTGCAGTTGTCTGTCTGACAGTGTGCCATCAGGACACGCATTCCCTTGTTCACATTTTTTACTTTCTTTTCTATCTTTTTTCACATAAAAAAAAAGAAGTCAAATGTGTGCTTGACTGACTTTCCATCAGCTTTAGCATCTCGCTTTGGTCATGACCACTTGCAACTTATGCATCATACTGCTCAAATTCAGTTCAATTCAGACAGGGCTTTAGTGACACGACAGTTTCACTAAACAATATTGCGAAACCATCAAAATACATTTTTTTGAGACATATGGACAGTACCTAATTACAGAAATATGAATATTAATGCATTATTAAGATGCAATTATATATCTACTGTGTATCATTTGCATGTGTGTGCATGTCCACAAGCTCACATAGAACTGGAAGTGGACCTTTAAACAGGATAGCTGTCCTCAGCACACAAGCAAATTCAAGGAATGGGCCTATCCCAGGTTTAAATCTCACTGAAAAGTTGTGTGGGTATTTTTGAAGAGCAGCAAATGTAAAAAAAAATAAAATAAAAATGTCAGACCTCTTGCAACTGAAGACATTGTGCCTGGAAAACTCGTCAACAAGCACACGACAGAAACTGGCAATCATTTATGTAACACACTTATAAGAAGTTGTTTTTGCAAACATGTCAATATTTTTGTTAAAATTAGTGAAAAAGCAAATTTTCTTTTTCACACTCAGTATATGGCCTTTTTCTGTAGTGTGGTTTGGAGAGGGTTCAACGTGTAAGTGAATGTGGCATACCTGTATGACCTGCTGCAGGGAGCGAAGCCAGGAAAGGCAGTGTTGCTGGAAGAGATCACTGGAGCTGTCTTTAACCAGCATAGCAAGAAGGCAGAGCCCCTCAAACCTGCACACACACAAACACTTCTATCAATTAATTTCCAAAACGATTGTGACTGATTTGCAGAAATAGCTAGCCAGAGGGGTTTTTATTACCACTTAAACCATCCAGAACATTTACCTCTCTGCTTTGATTTGTCTTTTTTTCCTCTTAAACTTACTACTAATGTATTTTTTTGATAAACAAGCACCTGGAAGAAAACATCACTAGAACATTAACGTTAATAGGATCACACCAGCTGTGATGCCCGTCAACATCTTCTTACCCCTGAACACTCACTGACCATTAAAAAGCAGCACTGGTAACTTCATTAAATTTCTATAATTATAAATTATCCCAGAAAGAGCATGAAGAGTGGTCCAGGAAAGAATTTGCTGGCATGTCAAACTCTACGTAGATATACGTGGAGCATCGAATAGCAGTAGGATTCACAACTGTCTTCAAAGAGAGCGAGAGAGCAATACGGATTTACACAAGGAGCAAGAACAGTAACTTCATTACATAGTTTAAATGTATCACAGGATCAAGCTGTCACACACACAGTCACAGTTTATCAGCTGCAGTTAAATATTTTGTAACATTGCGTCTGTCTTGAAGCTGGCTCCTGACCTTTTGATTGATTGAAATATTTATTTAAAATATGTAAAGACAAGTACCAAGCAAACAAAGAATTAATATTTTTTATAAATATAAATATACACTTATATACATACAAATCCATACACATACATATTGAACGAAATCATATAACAAAAGAAATATTCCACAATTCTGGACTAGGTCTACATATTCGAAAAGGAGTGAGAAGAAGTATGTAAACACTTATTTAATCTCACCCTTTTGAGTTTCACTGACTGTGCGAGAAATCAGACATAAATTATCCAGGAAAAGTAACCAAGGTGCACATTCAGACAGCTAACATGAGTCCCGTCAGATTAATAAAGCAGGATGCATGTCTGAGAGGGAGTAACGTCTTGTTTAAATCAGAGCAAATAACTACACACACCTGTTTGCCAGAGGCAGAAAATAGAGTTATTCTAACACAGGCATTTATCATATATACATGACTGAATATAATATGATGAATGTAAACATATATTCCTGGACACTTTATCATAGAATAATGGAGTATTTTTTTTGCTGTAACTTTGATGATTTATTTTATTTTATTTTATTGTGCTGAACGGTTTTAACCTGAATTTCCTGCAAGTTTAAAGTCATTCAATACCTAATAAATAAACAAATAAAAACACTTTGCTTGTAAATGGCTCTTCTTTATCTCTCCAATAAGGACAAACACCGGCTGATACATTTGCATTAAAACTTTTACACAGATCACATTTGTCCTCAGGAAAACGATGAGTCAAGCCCCGCACAGAGACATATGAACAAGGTGAGTGGGGGAAAAAAAAAATCACACTATACACTGCCTGATAGTTAACAGTGATATCGTGCCGAAATATACACAAAACGAAATAGTAACGTTAAAACATCATCGTCAGTGGTACTGAATCATAATGACAGCTGACAAAAAGCAGTCATGTCTCACCTGGTCTTGCTCGAGCCCAGTTTGGCATTGCTGAAGCCCACGAGACCCCCGACTGCGCCGGCGCCCTGTACAGATAAACATAGGTAGTAACTAACAGCGGACACATTTAACAAACACAGCAACAGCTCAGACTGCATACAACATCTCCAGGTGTCATCTCACTGAATAACAAAGCATGTAGCAGCTGCAAGCACAGCGACAGTAGGCTAACACATAACTAGCTCTGAAAGCCAACGTGCTTGCCCGGACTGGGCTCTACCTGTGTTGTGAACACGCCATGTTCTCTGTAGTTGGCCAGCAGAGCAGGTAAATACTCTGGACGCTGTTCTTTCAGAACCGACACCAAACCTTCTGTAAGTCGCATAGCAGATGGGCCATGCAGCCAAGTCGATGTAGCCATCTTGCCTCTCCGCCAAAGCCTACGTCACCACTGTGCGACGGAGTGACGTCGTTTAAGCGTATTCTTTGTTGTAGGCGGCAGTGGCTCACCGTGTGTCGCTGAACAGAGGAACTTCTGCCCAGAGAGCTGCTGTTTGAGGCTGTTTCCTGCCTACTAATGGCTAATGAGCGGCTCAGAGTTCTGGAGGACGTAGAGAAGGAGATAGCGTCGGTCCTGCAGTGTGCCGGTGAGGACTAATTCCTTTGTAAACAGTAGATAGGATTAGCAATTTGGCAAAAACAAACAAGAGCACCTTAAGTGGCGGACTAATTGCGTGTGAATTAGGGCTGAATGATTTGAAGAAAATATTAAATTGCGAGTTTTCTGATAAATTTGTGATGGTTTCAAATCATTCAGCCCTGTTGTAAATTGCTGTTTGTACATTTGAAGTACAATACCAGCAAAGACAGGGTCTGCAGAGGTCTCAGTGTCAAATTCCAGTTTGAACCCCGCTTGAAGACATTTTTACTACTAAAACGAAAAGTTGCCTTTTACTGGAGCTACTAGGATTCTCGTGGATGACTCCTCGAATAGTTTATATTGCACTTCCATGGTGTGCTATGAAGTTGTGTTGTCTCAAACAGCCACATCTTAACTGGTGGTATTTCAGTACAGGAATACTGGTTTCTTTACCAGCTGCTGAGTGTTGCTCTGGTATCTGGCTAATCTGGCCAATTCCTTAATTACTTAGAATTTACAGAAGAGAAAAAAAATATTCCTTAAAATTTCACTCATCAGTATTTTTTATTACTTGTGGAAGGTGTCGCTCTTTGTGCCACATTGTCTTGTCAGAAAGTAGCTGGTGAACAGTGGAGCTAAAGAGTCTAATATTTTGGTCAGTGGTTGGTGGAAACCAAACTGGAGCTAAAAGTAGAGTCCATCTTTGAATTTATCAGGTGGACATCAATCTGACTCCAAATGATTAATAATGTTGCCCTTTGTCTGTTGGATGTGAAAGTAATTAACTGTTCACTAGCACTCAACATAAATACTTCAGATAATTGTGGTCATTTTGTTGCCCTTTATTGACAAAAACAATGAATGTAGTTTTAAGTATTTTTGTGTAATCTTTCAGGTTTCTGGCATAGTTAAAATGTTATAACTTGTGTCATCAAAGATTCTTACTCATGCAGGTCATGGTTTATCTAAGTGCTAAAATGGAAACAAATGGATTTCCTTGAGTTTCTTGAAGATGTTTGAAATCATACATGTCAAATTGAAACAGCCATCACAAATCATGGGAGGATGGTCTGTGACAGCACTTGTTAGCCACTTACAGTGTAATTCTGAAACCTTAACACCCTTCCACATCTCAACTGATATGAACCTAACACTCCAAGGCTCACATGTGACCTCAGCGACTTCACATAAGTCAAAATATAGGACACCCCACCACTTAGAGTTGAAGAAACCTTTCAGCAAGTTGCCTTCATCTTTGTATTTAGTCATGAACTGATTGATGTTTACTGTTGCTTGACATAGGCTAACTGCTGATGTGTGGTGTCCCTTGCAGGTAATATTGTCCTGGAACTCTCCAAAGACAAAACCAATGCCAGCTTCCTCGACAGACAGCTGATTCAGTTCCAGACCTCAGTCAACCGAGTGGAGAGTGAACTGACTTCCCAGATTCGCTACCTCACACAGGTTAAACGCACAACTGTAGTACTAGTTTGTGAGAGACAACAGTTTCAACAACAGAGCTGTAGTGCCTAATTTATGTTTTGTTTCAGAAAGTATGTCACCTTGACTAAAATGTAGTTCCTATGAACCATCCATCCATCCATTATCTGTACACCGCTTAATCCTCACAAGGTTCATGGAGGGGCTGGAGCCTATCCCAGCTGACTTAGGGCAAAGGCAGGTGACACCCTGGACAGGTCGCCAGTCTATCGCAGGGCTACACTTAGAGACAGACAACCAAGCACACTCACATTCACACCTATGGACAATTTAGAATCACCAATTAACCTCAGTATGTTTTTGGACTTGTGGGAGGAAGCCAGAGAACCCGGAGAGAACCTACGCTGCACAGGGAGAGCATGCAAACTCTACGCAGAAAGATCCCGGTGCCCCCACCGGGACACAAACCGGTGATCTTCTTGCTGCGAGGCAACAGTGCTAACCAACTGTGCCACCTTGCAGCCCTATTATGAACCATTTGTTTATATTTATTATAGTATTCATGGATATAGTGCTGAATATATAGATATTAATATACACAATAGTATGACAGCTAATCAATACTGTAACAGATACCAGGCATTCTAATAAAATATTGTCCCTCTGCATTGATTTTTTTGGAGTTTTTTTAAATTTTGACCAATCAAATCAAAACAGACTGCATTGTATTGTGAATAGCGGACCTAAGCTCATTTTCTCATCTTTTCTCTAGGTAGCTACTGGTCAGCCTCATGAAGGTTCCACTTATTCAGCCAGGAAGGACTGTCAGATGGCACTAAACAGAGCCGAGTATGCCAAGGTCAAACTTGGAGAACTGGGACGAACCTGTGAAGTCATGTTGGAGCAGCAGCAGCAACAGCAACAACAGCAACAGCAACAGCAGCAGCAGCAACAACAACAGCAGCAGCAGCAGACATGAAAGCAAAGAGGGCAGCTGGCCGGCTGCTGGGATTGTAGCAGTGCTTCATTCTGATACATGATGGGACTGTACTTGGCCTTATTCTCCAATTCTACTACCAGTGTTCAAATCTTTTCACAGATGCTTTTTACTGTAATTCCTATACAGAGCTGTCCCAACAGACATATGGAGTGATGAAAAGAAGGAAAATGTTTTTGTTTTGTAATGCAACAATTCTGTTTTTGTAAATGATAGGTGTTGCATTTCTGGTAATATTTTGTTGTTTGGTGGTCCATGGTAATTGGTGCAAATCGCAGGACATAGTGTACAAACTGTTAAGATTTTTTTAATACAACAACAACAACAACCAGAAAACGTGCTGGAAATTGTTTGATTAGGAATTTACAAAATACTCTCCCTGAATTGTCATGCTGCACATGCATCATACAGAGAGAAATCCAACAGAAGAAAGGTATTTTTCCACCAACAGAAGTTGTATAGAATCTTATCATCAGAAATAGAGTGATGAAAGTAAAGAGATGAGTGCACACAACTCTGTCTTGAGCACAGATATCTTCATTTGGGTTGTATTTACTCTTAACTCAGCATTTCAGCAACATCTATTGTATATCTTTCACCCTGTCTATTGGGCAAATGGAAATACAGGCGGAGATCAGTGGACAGTAACCGCATATCACAGTTCTGGATGGCCTTTTCTGTCACAGATCAGCTCCTAACATCTGAAATTTTAATGATGTATAAGACAGGAGAAAAAAAAAACATGATTACTTTAATCAGAAGTAGCCTCACCATCAGTCTGATTTGTCATTTTGTTTCACCTTATTTATTTCTTCATTTATTCCCCTATCTGAATCACAGTTTTAGTATATGTACATAAATGACACCATTATTTTATCCAATTGTTTTGCTGTCATACATTTACCTCTGGTGGCTGCACTTAATTTAATGCTGAGCAGCAGTCCAGTTGTGAAGAACCATAGCGGTTTTATATTGCATTTGTTTACCTTCCCTGTAAAAATTCCTAACATTGCATGCCATCAGCTTTCCATTTTCAACCCTGAAAAATTGAATCGAATATTGAATTTTATGGGCTCAGTGGAAAGCATCCATGGAGCCTAACAGAAAGCGTCATGTTTTACAGCAGATACATCACCGTCCATTTGACAAATAGAAAAGTTTATTTGAAACAAAAGAAAGTGTGGTATACAGCAAAATTAAGGCATTTTTGAGTTATAACTTTGTTGATTATTTGTACATTTTACCATAAATTTTGATTACAGTCACTAGGTGTTGTAGCCAACACCTACACTTAAACATAGAAAGACTTTTCTTAGAGTAAAATAGAAAAAAATATACATAATATAAATTCTACATGGATACAAAAACATAGGTCTGTCGAGAGACACTGACAAACAAGGACACAGTAAATACAGAGTGATAAGCTGAGACACAGAAGAATGTACCAGCTGTATATCTCTTTCATTGTGAAAATAGCATGTGGTGAAGAAAATTATAGAGTTATGAAGTCTGGTGATTTTAACGTTGGTGTTGATGATGCATGCTCATGGAGCTGTGGTGCTCCATGCTGACATTTTTTGATACAAACTAGTTTTTCATCGTTTCACAATTCCAAACTACAGAAGGATTAGAAGATTGTAGCTCAAATGATAAACTGACGGGCTAATATTATGACTGTTAGTGATAAGAAATTAAATGTCAACTACATGATGGAGATAATTTAGAAACAGCATCTCCTCTACACCATTTATCCACCACAGACCACTGACAAGTTTATTTTTAATTTGTCAAATGTAATGTTCACTGCATATTTTGAACGTAATTCTTTACTACCACTAAACTTAAGGGATTCTTGCAATAAAACAACAACACGTCACCCTTATCAGGTACATTTTACCTCTTACATATTGGCACAATTCTTAAAAATCAAGTCAGGTTCTAGTCTAGAAATTTCATGCCATACTGTTGGTTTGAAATTGTGAAAAAAACAAAAAAAATCAAAGGTGTAGGGCCACTGTCCACTGACAGTACACTTGAAAACTAGAGGGATTTTGTGTCTGCGGGATGGCATTTGCTGCTACATAAAAGTACAATAAAAAAACAAAAAATACAAAAATAAAACAATTTCTGATAAGTTCTGATATAAAATGTATTTGAGTTCTTCATAATGAGGTTAAGTACAAATTAATACAAAGTGGTAAAAGTCAGAAGTTCCTGTTATTGCTCTCGACAGCTTGAGTAATACCTGAAGACAGCAGCTTACCTACCATCAATATAAAAAAAAACAAACATCACTTTTGTTTATTTAAAGATTTCCCTGATCCAATTACTTATTCTCAATCACAGCAGCATGTATAACACTGATACTACAAGAAGCAAAACTGGATCGAGCTTCCACAGTTTCATCAGAAAAAGAACCACATTTAGTCGCACCTGATGCACGCACCATTGTCTCTGTTTATATACGAACATATAAACAGTATGATTCAGCAGCAGATTTCCGAATTTGTTCAACTGCTCCTTTAACAAAAGACACGTATAGTTACCCAGACAGCATAAATGGTACAATTAAAGCAAGAATACAGAGACTGTCGTCAGAGTTCTGGCTGTCTCTTCCCTATTTTTTACTTCTTCTTCTTCTTGGGTTCTGGGATCAAAGCATCCTGTAACCCTGCTAAAAGAATGGAGTGTCCTCATCCTTGTCATCCTTCAACCCTGTTAACCGCAGGCGGGCAAAATCTTCAAAGACAAAGTCATCACCCTGAGAAGAAGTACTGACAAGACAAAGATTCTCATCACACACTTTCATTAAAAAAAAACACTGAAATAAGCACAAGCACATTTCAGTAAACATGCACTAGTCTGAGTTTGAGTGTTGTACCATGTATTGTGTTGTTCTATATCAGCGCCTGTGCAAAAGGTAGATTGTGTTGGTCTTGAACATTAGATGGAATTGATCAAATTATATACCATACACAACAGAACTGAGTACGCTCTGCAAAATCACTAACACGTCAAATCATTCAAAGCTAAAGCACCTGTCAATAATTGCATTGTTTCTAAGTTGACAAGTAGAATATTTCCACTAATATGCTTTGTCTGTCCTGCATGTCGGCATCCTGCCTCCAAATAAAAAATAAATTGTAGAGGAACTGAAACATCTGATTCTGAGACGTCACATAGATGGAGAAGGGTGAAGGAAGTATAAAAAAAACAGGGTCAGCAGCCGCAGGGAGAAGTAATAGGCCTGCTAATAAATGTTTAGTAAAAACTGTAAAACATTTGAACATGAATTCAAACAACAGACTGCTATTCTGGCCAGCTCTGTCTAGAGAAAGAAACTTTTTGGCTTTAAAAAGGCAAATAAAACAGAATAAAAAGACAGAAGGTCTGGTTGCTGTGACAATACCAGGAAGGTATCTCACAGTGGAATTGGTGTTACTATCTGATCTCATTTGCTGCTCTCTCACTCAGTGACTATCATTTTTCTGCTCCGTGTCAGAGGACTAAAATCCCATCCAGACATTTTGGATTCTGAGAATAAAAAAGTTAATGAAAAGCTGATTTAAATGTAAAAGAAATCTCATATTTCTTTGCGCGCGCCCACACACACACACTTACTTTGTGTCAAACTCTATGAGGTTTGTATCCACGTGAGCCTGACTCTCTGGAGCAACTGGGGAAACAAAAAGACATTAAGTAATTAAATCACACTGATCCTCCCAACACACACAGTTCCAGGGCTGTGAGGTGTGTTTGTATGCGTGTACTTGTATTGCTTTAGGGATATTAATCTGTCACACTGTAGGGATCTGTCTCCCTTTTAGTGACAAAAAGCATGTCCCCTTGAAAAAACATGAATTTTTTTTTTGGTTCCTTCCCACCGTTGCCAAGTGCTTGCTCAGAGGGAGTCCAAAGGCTACTTTGGATTGTTGGGTTCTCTGTTTAAATTTGTAGGGTCCATACCTTACCATGTTAAGCACTATGTGATGACATACGTTGTAAACTGCGCAATACAAATAAAAATTGAATTGAACTGAATACTGCTGTTTTGCTGCTCTCCTCTACTGCCGTTTGCTCTCTGTTTCACCGTCTCTGTTTTGTGTCACGATGAAGTAGATACATGCATCACAGAACACAAAACAGAACGATGGCAAGATAGATTAAGTGAAGGCAACATTAAAAACATTCTGTATTCAATGTATTTTACAATGAAAGTCTGAGGTTGTGATTGTAGCTGGATTGTTTCTTGTTGAGTCTTATGTATACAACCTCTCTGGTTGTAAATAAAAACGTAAAGCGAGGGGGGAGGCATAGCTAACCAGTTCATCTGGTTTGAGATTCTAGTGATCCAGTGCAACATGCAGTGGTTCTGAATGTTGTACACAACACATTTCTGCCCCTTGGCCTCATTGTCACAGTTCCCCAGTCATTCATTCGCACCTCAAAACCAAAGGTGGGTTTTTTCTAGGTTATTGCACCCAGGCTCCTATTCCACATTAACTCCTTTCACACTATTGGCAATTTCAAATTTCAACAACAACATAAAGACTCACCTTTCCCCCCTTGCTTTTAGTTCTTTCTGAAGCTGCTTTAGTCATTGCCTAATTTCACTTTTAAACCCCTAAAGCCCTTTTCAGACACAGGACATTAAACATAGCTGGCTTCATCAATCCATTAAAGTCATGGCATCCCAGTCATTCAGACATAAGCCACTTTTCCAATATTGCTCTTCGCAGCTGTGTTCAGACAACAAGAGTGCCACCCTATACACACTATATTTGTCATTTACACGAGACCAGCCAATACACCAAGTGATGTATAATGCATATTTATGCAATAGCAGAGTAAAACTAAACTAATAGCAGCTGATCAAAGTGTCCAAATAACCAACAGCCCTGTTTATTTATGATTTCTTAAATAATGAAATTGAAAGGTCAGTACCCAACCTAAGGGCGGCCATGATGAAGCAAAACATTAACCGCAGCTGGTACACTGCGACTCTGTGTGACAGCTCACCTCTCTGAGGTCAACATAAGCACACAGCTGCTGTTAGATCCTGATCAACCCTTTCTACATGTCTGGATATTTTATAGCTATAAACCTAATTAATGAAATTACTGCTGTTTACCTGTGCGTAAATGTGTGTCGCCCTCTCACTCTTTGGAGACATTTGTGGATCCTACCACTGTCTGATGCTGCAGGTTTGAAATAGTTCTTTCCCATTGTGTTTCTACATCTACCTCAACAGGTTAGTCCTTGTCATGCTCTACATGTAGTTTTATTCGTTATCGCATGTTACTAAAGGCCCGGGTATTTCTGGCTCTGGAAAAATTCGGGTCTGATCTGCGGTCTACTTGTTCCATCAATTAGTCCAGTGTTTTGTTTTTGTTTTTTTTATTCTCTTGTTGGTGGTCTGATTGTCCCTGCTATCCTGCTCTTTCTCCCTTTTACCCCTCACTCCAACCAGTCAAGATCGGTAGCTGCCCTCCCTCAACCTGGTTGTGCTGGAATTTCTTTTTGTGTTAAATAATAAATATATAAAATAAAATAAAAAAAATATACAAATATTCACGTAAAATAAATAACAACTCTTTCTCATAGGGGAACCAAGGAATCCAAATATAGTTCAAAATTATTAGCTTAATCTTTATAGTCATTAATGCTGCAATGACAATGGAATAATTAATGCTGTAGTCTTTGCCTTAATATCTAAATTAGTTAGGTTAAGCATTGTGATTATTTCTACAGAAGTGTCTTAGCTATTCTATTCCATTAGTTAGGCTAACCTCTACAATTAATACCACTAATGGGTCTCAGCCGTAAAATCTGTTGCAGTCAGGTAAAGCAGTATTTTCTATCATTTTTGTGGGGTTTTAATCCCTAATATGTAAATTACTCTGGTGAAATTACATCATATATAACACTACAGGGTCTTAACCCTAATATCTGTACATTTTCACTCGAAAGCACTTTGGCACAGCGGCTGTTGTTTTAAATGTGCTATATGAAAAGTGTGACTCTAATGACTTTGAGGTTGGGGTAATGTTAGGTTTACATTAAGGTTAGAGTAGGGATTAGGATAAGCCTCCAGGAATGAAAGTAGGTTAATGTAATGTCCTTTGAAATCCGACTGTGTGTTACCTGGCTGTGGTTTGGAGCTGGAGCACTCTGCAGGTTTGGGATGCATCAATACAAATGGAAGCTCCACTGCCACATCCCTGCACACACACAGGTTTATACACGTAAGCCCAGTTTTATAATCACAGTCAATCCGTGTTTCTGAAGGTGGCAGGTTGTTTCTCACTAATACTAGACATTTGTATACTTCCAGAAACATAGCAAATCATTAGGCAATTTCTAGAATCATTGCTGTAGCAACCTAGAGTGTGTTCACCTACCCTCCAAGAGACACCACTAGTTTGACTTTAACTTTGTAGGAAACCATGATTCCCATCATCTCCTTGTTGCATCCTTCTTTTACTCTGTTAGATATACAGAACACATAATACTGGTAAGAAAGGAACAATGAATGTCATGTATGTCAATGAGTTGGTTGCCTGTTTGCATAAAAAGTAAAGCGTGTGTGTGTGTGTGTGTGTGTACATGGTGCTGGATGCCAAGTTGGTGTCTTCATGCTTTAGCTTTCCATCCAGGGCCAGGCCTCTCTTTTCCCTGTTGGTACCCAGCATTGGGGTCAGCACGTAGACCTGACAGGATGTGGAGCTGGGGGAAACCTGATCACTGAGGTTGGAGGAAGGAGTAAAGGTTGGGAAGAAATTACAGGGAAAAAATTATGAAGCTATAATATATATAAAGTTTATTAGTTTTGTCTGTTGAGTTCATTCTTGACTACAAAAGAGACATACATACATACATACATACATACATACATACATACATACATACACAAGATATATAAATATTTTTGAGCTCAAATGATACCTGTTTTGTCAGCATGTCAAGTGCCAACTGCCCATTTAGCATAAGTAGTTTAGAAATGTGTTTGTATTGGACAAAAGATTTCAGTGGGTCTTTGGGTTGCTCAAACACAGAAAACACAGTTTTACGAGAG
>NW_007578287.1:240861-243645 GCF_000690725.1 Stegastes partitus
CCCTTACACACCATGCCCCGCCCAATTATACCTGACTGCAGCGGTGCTGTCCCCGAAGCCGCAGCAAACCACGCCCCCTACACACCACACCCCCGGCCCCTTGCACACCATGCCCCTGCCCAATAATACCTGACTGCAGCCGGTGCTGTCCCCGATGCCGCAGAAAACCACGCCCCCTACACACCACGCCCCTACACACCACGCCCCCCGGCCCCTAACACTCCATGCCCGACTGCAGTTGACAGCAGCATGTAGGTCGTTTACATTTTGGGAAGATATTGACGTTTAATTTAATGTTAATGTTTTAGACATTTTGCTCTGCAGAAAGAGTATTAATTACTTTTTTTCAAATAAACTATTTCTTCAACTCAGTACCTTAAAATTGTCAATGTGTCAACTTTTACATGTGTTAGACTATATGAAAGTCAGAGTAATGAGTGAGCAAGGGATGACAACAGAAGCAGTGGGGGAACAGGGCACATATACTCAGCATAACTCAACATATCAAGCTTTTTTTTCTTTTTTTTTTCCTTTAGCAAAAATATATTCAAAGAATAGTTTCGGTGATATGTGTGTTGATTAAGTTTGACTGAAGTGTAGTTTACAGTTCCTGTTATTTCTTTCCAGAATAAAATGTATAAAGTGAGGAAGTAGGCCTATGAGTTTTTTTAGTATTTTATTCTCCTATAGACCAACATCACAACATTTAGGGAGGGAACATGCCCAGAGCTCTGTAAATTGGGAGTGGACACTTTTCAGTGCCCGATGTGCCACAAGGCAGGGCCATACCATGCCCTAATTTAAGGCCACCAGAAATCTGTTGTTAAATATGGAGGTAAGTTCAACCACAGATATTGATAAAAATTTTGTTAATACCAATGCCATTATCGATTCCCCTTATTGATCTGATTCTTTGTCAATTATGTTATCGATTTATGGTCAGTAGGCTATTTTATGTGGGGAAACTTAACTGTTCTATTATTGTCACTGTTAATCTTTTGGCCTTGCTACATACTTGCTATTTTCTTCCATTTTGTCTCATCAGTGAGAAACAGAGCTCTGGAGTCCGAGGACTTTATTGACAACAAAACAATAAAAGCTGTTGCTGGCTGTTTCATGTCTGATTTTTTTCTAAAATAAAACTTTTAAACTTTTGCGTTTTAAGGTACACATTTTGAAGATGGGTGTATGGTCATTTNTCTGAAAGGGTTTAGTGCTAATTAGTATATTACTGGATAAATTAATGACATAATTAGGCAGCATAAATGTTACTGAATAGAACAAATACTTGCATTTCATTTGCAGCACTCAATAACCATAAATAACAATGAAGTAAGTGTATCAGGTCAGAAGAGTTACCAGATATCTTTACTCTCTTGACAGTCTTGGTGGAGTTGTTGGTGACGTGGACATTGACACTGATGGGCTCACCGTGGTAATACAGCTGGAAGGAGATTGGAGATTGAGCACTGTTTGTATTGCTATTACTCATTAAATAGCACCTCAAAGTGTGTGACAGTGCTACCTCCTTATCCAATGATGCCTCCAAGTGTAGAGCTCTATCAGACATCAGGAAGCTGCGACTGATCTCCACCATCGGCTGTGGACCTGGCTTCTCTGGGGCATACTGAACCTTCCTAATCGCCAGATGCACTGAATTCCTACAAACACAGCAGGTTCATTTACATTTATATATATTTAACTAGAGATGCGACAATCCGATACTGGGTATAGTGCCGATACTGGACGAATTTACGGTATTGGATGATTTACTTCACAGTGGTAACTGGCCGATCCGATCCCGCCAATAATACCTGACTGCAGCCAGTGCTGTCCCCGAAGCCGCAGCAAACCACGCCCCCTACACACCACGCCCCCTACACACCACGCCCCTCGACCCCTTACACACCATGCCCCCGCCCAATTATACCTGACTGCAGCGGTGCTGTCCGTGAAGCCGCAGCAAACCACGCCCCCTACACACCATGCCCCGCCCAGTAATACCTGACTGCAGCCGCTGCTGTCCCCGAAGCCGCAGCAAACCACGCCCCCTACACACCACGCCCCCCACACACCACGCCCCCGGCCCCTTACACACCATGCCCGACTGCAGTTGACGGCAGCACGTAGGTCGTTTACATTTTGGGAAGATATTGACGTTTAATTTAATGTTAATGTTTTAGACATTTTGCTCTGCAGAAAGAGTATTAATGACTTTTTTTTCAAATAAACTATTTCTTCAACTCAATACCTTAAAAATGTCAATGTGTCAACTTTTACATGTGTTAGACTATATGAAAGTCAGAGTAATGAGTGAGCAAGGGATGACAACAGAAGCAGTGGGGGAACACGGCACATATACTCAGAATATTTGTATTTTCATTTAACTCAACATATCAAGCTTTTTTTTCTTTTTTTTTCCTTTAGCAAAAATATATTCAAAGAATAGTTTCGGTGATACGTGTGTTGATTAAGTTTGAATGAAGAGTAGTTTACAGTTCCTTTTATTTCTTTCCAGAATAAAATGTACAAAGTGAGGAAGTAGGCCTATGAGTTTTTTTAAATAGTATTTTATTCTCCTATAGACCAACATCACAACATTTAGGGAGGGCACATGCCCAGAGCTCTGTAAATTGGGAGTGAACACTTTTCAGTGCCCGATGTGCCACAAGGCAGGGCCATATCATGGCCTAATTTAAGGCCACCAGAAATCTGTTGTTAAATATGGAGGTAAGTTCAACCACAGATATTGATAAAAATTTTGTTAATACCAATGCCATTATC